>NW_017307669.1:250836-252575 GCF_000935625.1 Nanorana parkeri | reverse complement strand
GTCAAGGTGGGGGGGGGGGGGGGACGACTATCTATGCAGACATTGCATTTTACTTCAGTCTGCTCTAACATGAAGCATTGCTAATAGATATGGCTTCTTGCAGCAATATTGCCATCTGCCCTAATGCAGTGGGATAGTGTCAGGTTTTGAAGATTTGTCTTAAAATGTTTTGTCCCTATAAATGGCCTTTTCAGTAATGGGAAACAGTTCACTTACAGTTTGTATACTGCTCAAGGCCCTCCATCCAGTCACAGCTGCAGGTGCCTCTGGGATCAGTCACCCACCTCCAGGCTCACATAGCACATACCATGCTGCATTATGTTCTTCATCAAGCTAAAAGTAACTTTAATGTTCCAGAATAAAAGCTGACACTCCAACCTACTCCTTCCACTGATGCGTTTCACCTCCAAGTGGAGCTTAATCGTAGAGCCCTACATAGTCCTGTAGCTGCTATGTGAATGAAAAACTGTACTGTACTAATTCATTCAGCATTACAGCCACCATGAGATTGACTTTCAAGAGAATGGTCTAAATTGTAAATTAGTAGATATAAAAGTGTTTCTGTGGAGTGAAAAATAAATTGTAAAGTGCCTGTGAAGTGACACTGGTTTTCAAACATCTCTGCAGGCACCCTGTATTCACTGCCAAGTAGAGCATCCTGGAACCTCTGAAAGCCTAAATGCAGGGCTGAAAATCCATTCCTGGAGCCTGAAGGTGTCTGCTAACCACTGTAAGTGGAACCTTGCAATTCCCCACACCCCAAGGTTTTCTCAAAATTACCTTCCTGAGCAGCCCGAAGCAAGAAGATAGATAGGATTTTCATAAAGCGAATAGTGAGATGGACACTGTGTCCTCCACAGGTTAGTGGGAACCTTACTTGTTTATATTCCAGGACAAACTAATTTATTAAGCCCCATTTTTAAACAGAATCTGAGTTATTCCCTTTATATCCTTGTTATTAGACAGGGAAAGCACAACACTCCTACTAGTAAATAAAGGTTACAGTGTATGCAAAGGCAAAACTTTTTATTAACTTTTGGATAGAATGGAGAAGAGTTAAGACCCGTGTTAGGTTTCTGTGTCTGTGTCCTGTCAGAGAGATTTCCTTTCACTTCTTTTCCCTAAGATATAGGAGGAAGTCAATGGAAATCTCTCCAAAACAGGGGAATGTCCTTCCTTAGACAGTTGTCCCCATTGGAAGGTTCCCCTGTATTCCTCTTGACAGCTCAAAAACACTGGATTTTCCATTACATTTAGTCCTAGTAATAGTGGTCATCAGGACATATAGTAAGGGTGAATCCTCTCAGCGGGGACACGGACAGGAATTACAAAGTTTTGTCTTTACATAGACTTTAAGATCAGCACTAGGAAAGAATCAAAGTTAAGCTGGCCAATGAGATCAGATTGGATATGGGGAGTGATTAGGTGGTTTACCACCCTCCACCCCCACTCATAGTGTCTGTCCACAGCGCAGGTGGCAAAAATTAGCAGACTAGAAAGCTCCAGCTGCCAGATGTGTATTCCTTAGGTTCACAAAGAAATTAGGTAGGCTGCCCCCAATCAAGTACCTATCTGAGGCTTAACCTCTTCATTATGATGATAGATGCTCAACTGAGGCATCCTACATCCTGTCTGGGCAGTGGGTACACTCAGTGTTCTGCACTGGCAGGGTGTGGCCAGAATGGGATGCAGCTGGTCTTGGTAGGTGACAATGGCCTGCAGACTGGAAGAGGGGGGGG
>NW_017307669.1:243415-250749 GCF_000935625.1 Nanorana parkeri | reverse complement strand
GCAGGGTGTGCCAGAGGCAAGCACTGCAACCCCTTCTCTCTCAGAAGCCCAGCATGGTCGCCTGGCCAGCTCTTAATAGTTTCACTTGTTTCTTGCTGGGTGCTGTGCATGTGTTGTTTTGTTGGTGACATTGCAGCTCATAGTTTGATGGGACAGTATTTGCTATGTGACCTAATGTACATTCATATTGCTCTATACCTAGTGCATTACATGACTGCCATACCAGTCTTTCCAGTATGGATGGTTCTAATAGGTCACTTTACCTGACCATTGCACTCTGTACTCTGGACTGTATAAAACATACTCTTGACTGTAACCCCCTACTGGAAAGGGTGCTATTAAATGTAGTGATTGGCTTTCCCCTAAACAATCTGTCATTGATTGCCATCTGTCTGCTGCTAGAGGTACTGCAGGGTGTGCCCTGGTCACAGAACAGAGCAACCAATGGGACTGCTATGAGTGTATATCCCTCTCCAGCCAATCTCTGTTAAACGGTGCCCAGTGGTGCATGCTGGGGGAGGAAATAAATACTTGGGGTGGACCATGTGAGCTCTCTCTTCCTCCCCCAGGCTCAGCCTGCGGGGAGGCTGCACTGGACTGCCTGAGCTGGCTAGGCCTAAAAGCCTGGGGACTAGCCATGTGATGACCCTGGAGCCTGGGGGCAGCAGGTCCAGTGGCTACTACTAAAGACAAGGATCAGTAACTTCTACCTCAAGTAATGCTGTGCCAGGTGTTCTACCTGCTGTGCATGGAAACAGTAACCACACTCTAAAAAGTCATGGAGTCTACATCTGCTTGGATGATCCTAACCCTCCTCCTCTCTCGCTGAAGTTCTGCACTAAATGTTTCAAGCATCATAACTACAGTCGGTGGCTGCATGTGTAATGTCCTGTGTTCGTTGTGCTGTGGCTGCATGTGTAATGTCCTGTGCGTTGTGCTGTGGCTGCATGTGTAATGTGTAATGCTCTGTGCATTGTGCTCTGGCTGCATGTGTAATGTCCTGTGCGTTGTGCTGTGGCTGCATGTGTAATGTCCTGTGTTCGTTGTGCTGTGGCTGCATGTGTAATGTCATGTGCGTTGTTCATTTGGCTGTATGTGTAATGTCCTGTGTTCGTTGTGCTGTGGCTGCATGTGTAATGTCCTGTGTTCGTTGTGCTGTGGCTGCATGTGTAATGTCATGTGCATTGTGCTGTTGTTGTATGCGTAATGTCATGTGCGTTTTGTCATGTGCGCCACACCTCACTGCCTCACACTCAAGGCCCGCCCACATCCACAATCGTTGCCCAAGAAAATGTTTGCCCAGGGTCCGATCAATATTAAAGACGGGCCTGGACATTCTCACATTTCGTTGTGATTGTGTACCCTACCTTGTCTGTTCTTAGTAATGTCCTGCCACAGCCCTGCTACCCCTATTCTTGACAAACAGTTTTGGTTATCTCTTATACATTTTTCTACATAGTGTGAGATTTAGATATCAAATGAAGAGCTTTGGCAGACTCGGTCCACTCACCAACTTGTGTTCTAGGGCTTTCAATCCAATTTTATTAACACTGAAGCTGCTTAACAGTGGGATTACCCACACTAGGGGTTTCAGCATCGCAATGATTTAAAGCAAAATATTCAGCCTCCTAGGTTTTTGTTATGCTTCGGTCCAGACTAAATTTCTCTCAGGATACCAGTCTGTAAGGCTAAACAGGCCAGGACACACACACATTGTCTGTCTCTGTACACACAAGCTGCTCCTGCAGCAGATCTGTCTCCTGAGAGACAGGAATAGAATGCGAAAAGCATATCACCCCACATAGTAAAAAAAAAAACTAAAAAATTCTACCAATGTATTAACAGTAAAAAGGTAAGATAGGCCCAATAAAGGAGAAAACGGGAAGTTACTCACAAGTGACAAGGAGGTGGGTCTTGTCCTGTATTAAGAAGGGGATGTATTACAGGGACAAGTCTATGATTGTGACTCTATATAGATCGTTGGTTTGGCCACATCTGGAGTACGCGGTCCAGTTTTGGTCGCCGGTACTGAGAAGGGATGTCCTTGAACTGGAGAGAGTCCAGTGGAGGGCAACAAAACTAATTAGGGGAATGGAGGACCAGAGCTATGAGACAAGGCTTCTCACCTTAAACATGTTTACGCTGGAATTAAGGAGATTAAGGGGGGATATGATTTTCATGTACAAGATGTTCAATGGTGACAGCAACATTGGCAACAAACTGTTTGAGATTAACTCCATTACAAAGACCAGAGGCCACCACCTAAAGTTGGTGGAGAAAAAATTCCAGAACAATGGGCAAAGAGGGTTCTTTACAGTAAGAGCGGTTAAGGTCTGGAACTCGCTGCCATCGGCAGTGATTTCAGCCAAGAGTGTAGATTTGTTCAAGAAACGTTTGGACAATTTCTTGAGGGACCGTAATATCCAGGGATACCAGTATCCCTAAAAATGAGATGATGCGTGGACCTATATGGGTTGGACTTGATGGACGTATGTCTTTATTCAACGCCAAATACTATGTAACTATAAGAGGGGAGCAATGACTGGCTGGACTGATTTTATTGTGGGGCAACATACACCTCACAATCAGCCTCACAACTGTTCAGAGACCCTTTGCATGCTCACTGCCAGTATCTGCATCTTTACACAGTGATAGTCTGTTTTGGTTGCAGAGGCGGCTCTCTAATTAGGCGAGTTAGGCGGTCACCTGTGCAGCTTCTCCCCAAACCGACAACAGGCAGATCTAGGAAGGGGAGGGGGGAAAGGGGGGTGTGCGAAGGGTGTCGGCGCTCAATTCTCCCTCCCGAGGAACTTGCTGCTCCCTTCCACTGCCCAGGGATGGACTGACCCGAGGAGCGGCGGCCTCCTACTGGCGGAACTGCGAGGAGTCCTGGCATTCCGCCACTTGCTTCTTCTTTCCCTGCAGAGAGAGCACGCTGGGGGATAGCGTGGACAGGTAGAGGCCCCGCTCCTGCCGCTGTCCCTGCAGCAGTCAGCGGTGGCATCAGAATTGGAAGGCATGGAGGAACTAATACCGGAGGGTGAAGAATGTCTGGAGAGTGTCACACTGGACCAGGAGCTCAGGTTAGTGAAGCACCCCTGTGTTAACATAGAGTGCATGCTGAAAAAACAAACGATCATATTCTTTTTTTCGAATACTTTAATCATGTTATTGTTTACGGCTGCTAAAGATTTTTTATGTACAAAATCCAGCTGCCCAATACCCGTAAGCCCCATACTGTGCATTCCTTAATTCTGATCTCTGCATTTGCGTTCCTTCTGCGCTCTGTGTGTTCGTTCTGCGCTCTGTGCGTTCCTTCTGCGCTCTGTGCGTTCCTTCTGCGCTCTGTGTGTTTCTTCTACGCTCTGTGCGTTCCTAATTCTGACCACAGTGCGTTCCCTAATTATGACCTCTGTGCGTTCCCTAATTCTGACCTCTGCGCTCTATACGTTCCCTAATTCTGACCTCTGGCTCTGTGCGGTCTTTAATTCTGACCTCGGCACTCTGTGCGTTCCTTAATTCTGACCTCTGTGCGTTCCTTCTGCACTGTGTGTGTTCCTTACGTCTGCGCTCTGTGCGTTCCTTCTGCGCTGCGTGCTTTCCTTCTGCGCTCTGTGCGTTCCTTACTTCTGCGCTCTGTGCATTCCTTCTGTGCTCTGTGCGTTCCTTACTTCTGACCTCTGTGGTTTGTGCGTTCCTTACTTCTGACCTCTGCACTCGGTGCGTTCTTTCTGGCCTCTGCGCGTTCCTTAATTGTGACCTCTGTGCGTTCTTTATATCGGACCTCTGCGCTGTGTGCGTGCCTTAATTCTGACCTTTGTGCGTTCCTTCTGACCTCCACGCTCAGTGCGTTCATTCCTTCTGCGCTCTGTACGTTCCTTCTGCGCTCTGTGCGTTCCTTCTACGCTCTGTGCGTTCCTAATTCTGACCTCTGCGCACTGTGCGTTCCCTAATTCTGACCTCTGTGGATTCCCTAATTCTGACCTCTGCGCTGTGTGCGTTCCTTACTTCTGCGCTCAGTGCGTTCCTTCTGCGCTGTGTGCGTTCCTTACTTCTGCTCTGTGTGCGGTCCTTCTGCGCTCTGTGCGTTCCTTCTGCGCTCTAGGTGTTACTTGCTCCTGCCCTCTGTGCGTTCCTTCTGCGCTCTGTGCGTTCCTTACTTCTGCGCTTTGTGTGTTCTTTAATTCTGACCCCTGTGCGTTCCTACTTCTGACCTCTGTGTATTCCCTACTTCAGGCCTCTGCGCTCTGTGTTCCTTAATTCTGACCTCCTGCGCTTTGTGCATTCCTTACTTCTGACCTCTGCACTTGTATTTGGCAGCGGTAGTGTCATGACCGTTTATGGTTCACACCAACTACCCAGGCCATTTGTTTTCAGTTAATGGCTTTTGCTAGTGAAAAAGAAAATATAAATTAAATGTGTTCAAGTATCCCCAAATGTCAAAGCTTGCCTACCTCTTCCTGACTCCTGCCTAGGGTTGCCACCCGTCCGGTTATCACCTGGACAGTCCGGGTTTGGCGTCTTGTGTACGGGTGTCCAGCCAGCGGGCACCCGTACACAAGACACTCTGCTGGCACCGGCACTTTAAATATTCTCGCAGATGCGGCTGCCGAGGTCCTTGGCAAGTGCGATCTCGGGCAGCCGCATCTGCCTGAAACCGGATGTTCCTTTGAGCTGCGGGCAGCCTGTGTCTGTTTACAGGTGCCCGCAGCTCAGAGGAAGAGTCGGGTGGCAAATCGGCAGCAGCAGCGCAGCGTCAGCCTGCAGAGACTCCCTGGAGGGCGGAGCCCAGGATTCCAACACAGCAGCAATGGACAGATGGCCCCGCCCACTAAGGGGATGATTTGATTATTCAAAATAGGTAAGGGATAAAAATATTTTTTGGTGTTTTGTGCCATTCTGCATCCCACTCGAGATTTCTCTTTACTTCCTGTCATGTAGACATAACAGGAAGTGAGAGCAAATGTCTCCAAAGCATGCCTCACAAATTTATATAGACGGATACTGGCACCAGGTGCTGGAACAGGCAACCCTCTACCCTAGGTGCTGAGACATTGGGAAAACTGTCCTGGGGACTGGTTTAAATCCATTGGCAGAACTACCAGGGTCGCAATGGCGATCAGGCCCTGGCGTTCCGCCACTTGGGGGGTCCCAGCGAGGAAAAAGAGGGCCCCCCCGAGATAGTGCGCTCCTTCCCTGCCACACAGCCACCTGCAGAATGTACGGGCGGCTGTGCAGCAGGGCAGGAGAGGTGGTCACCAGTCCCGATGAATGTGCTGGCGGCAACGCCGGGCAACACATTCTGCTGTGTGAGGACTCTCTCCTCTTAGCCCCGCCCCCTGACCGGGGAGACGAGGAAGAGGGCCCTGCAGGAGAGGAAAGGTAAGTCTGGAGTGGGAAGGGGGGGAGGGGGAATGCTGGTAATATTCTGCATAGTCCCGCATGGCTGGTGGTATTCTGCATTGGTGTATGCTGATTATACAGCAATGCAGAATAGTACCAACTATGTAGGACTACAAGTCCCAGCAATGCATTATATTTTTAAGTAGGGATACAACAGTGCAAATACTGGGCATTTTCACGAGTACTCGTGAAAATGCCCCGATAGTAAGCGCAGATACCGGTGTTCTGTCGGGAACGCCGACGTAGTCGAATTTGCCAACCTCAGCATCTACGCTTACACACAGACCAATATTATCGAGGAAACACATTTATTTACAAAGTTTTTCATTTAAATCGTTAATTGTGACCATTAATAATATTCCATCCGTCATTCACTGCGATGGACGGCATATTATTACCGGTCACAATTAACAATTACAAACGAATACTTTGTAAATAAATGCCGGTTTCCTCGTTAATCCCGTCTGTACGTAAGCGCAGATACTGGGTCGGCGTTCTCGATGTAACACCTGCACTAAAATTTTAAACAAGAGGCTGCCTGAGGTCCCGCACTTGCTGGGGACCTCGGCAGCCTTCCTGTTAACCATGCTGTACCATGGCGTTTGGGGGGAGGGGCCCTTCATGGTTTCTTGCACCGGGGCCCTGAAGGTTCTAGTTACGCCTCTGTTGAAATCCCAGGACAGTCTGGCAGAAATCAGGATGATTTGGTGGTATGCCAAAGTGAGGTAAATCTTGCCATTCCGTGTCCCATTCAAAAGATTTCTCCTAACTTCCTGCAGGAACAATAGGAAGTGAGAGCAAATGGGCGCGGTTTAAGGGTAGGGTTGCCACCAGTCTGGTTTTGGAGTCTTGTGTCCGGGTGTCCAGCCAGTGGGCACCCGGCCACTGACGCATCTGTCATTGCCTTCTCCAGCTCCCTGACATCGTGCTGCCCACCTGCGGACCCCTGGTGAGACACCATAGCCCATACAGCCCACCCGAGAGCCCGCACAGCCCACCAGGCCACGTGGAGACATCAGTGCGTCAACACAGAACAACACAGAGTATGTACAGTAGCTTCATATTATTTTATATTGCTGTATAATGTATTGCTGGGATTTGTAGTCCTCTCTAGCTGGTCTCCTCACTCCCTCCCCTGGCTGCCTCTCCTCTATAGTCTAAAAAAAAAAAAAAATTTGCCGCATGTGGCGCTAGAGTGTTCGGGTTTCACTTGAAAAGGTGGCAACCCTACTCCAGCCCTGTATAGTCATAGGGCAATAGGAACGTATGTGGGTGTAGAGCTTAGAGGCAAGCTCAAACACTACTCAAAAGTGTCAGAGCTTTGCCTTTTAGAACCAAATGTGATTGCGCTGACAGGTACATTTGGGAGGCCCAGCTGTTGCCTTGTGCTGAATTATTTGCCTGTTTTCTAGGTGCCACATCCACCATTTTTCTTCTCTTTCGATTTTGTATCTCTGACACAGCTTAGTGTGACATTGAAGCACTGATTGGCTGCCTCTACCATATATTTACCTCAACGTTACTGTTTTTCTCCACAGATTAAACCACTCTCACAGTGAACTAGTAAAAGGCCCCAATATCAGTTCACTTCCACAATTGCAGAGTGCACAGCTGCTCCCTTGTTCAGGAAGCATTTGGGGTGCAGGCTTCCTGCCATAGGTGAACATATTTGACCCATTTATTGGTTTACTATATGCAGGATGGATTGGTAATATCTGTCCAGCCAACATAATCATAACATAATTTGGCTGATCCTTCAGCTAGCTTTGGCCCCAGGACCCCTTCGGTTCAGTAAAACCGAAGGGCTGCTGTACGGGCTATCCCCTATAGCCCATACAGCTCCCGAAGTTGGCCGAGCGGCTCAGTCGAGCCGAAGGCATATGCCTCGGCTCGACTGAGCCGCACTGAAAGCCGAAGCTGGCCGAATGGCC
>NW_017307669.1:236599-243023 GCF_000935625.1 Nanorana parkeri | reverse complement strand
GAGCGGCTGAGTCGAGCCTAAGGCATATGCCTCGGCTCGACTGAGCCGCACTGAAAGCCGAAGCTGGCCGAATGGCCGGCCATGGGCAGACAGCCTGCTTCTGACAGCTGGGCCAGCCAGCCGTCATCTCACGGCTGGCTCCGGCCACTTGCAGAGAGGCAGAGAGATCAGCGTCCCTGGTTACCAGCTAAACAGACACACTGATCTCCAGACAGCAAACTGTCCCAGGCGCTCCGGGAGTCTCCCGCTCCCAGCCGCCCAGGAGAGAAAGACTTTTTTCAAGAAAGGTTTACTCTGCTCGATCAAGCAGAGTAAAATCCCCCCCCCCCCCCTCCTTTTCTTCCATTCATTTGTTTCCTCCTGATCTTCCTTCCCTCTATTCTCTTCCTTAGTTCCATCTGGCTCTTCCTTTTTTCTCTCCCCTTCCTTATTTCCCTCTGGACTTTCCTTTGTACTCTCCTCTTCCTAAATTCCCCATGACCCTATCCTTCCTTCATTCCCTTTTGTCCATCCTTCCTTCTCTCCCCTTTTTTGATTTCTCTTACCTGTCCTTCCATCTTGCCCCTTCCTTAGTTCCCTCCTACACTATCCTTTCTTCTTTTTTATTACTTGGTTCCCTCCTGCCCATCCTTCCATCTCTCCCCTGTCCTAGTTTCCTTGTGTGCCCATCCTTCCATCTCTCCCATTTCCTAGTTCCCTTGTGTGCCCATCCTATTTCTTTCCTTCCTTAGTTTCCTCCTGCCAGATTATTCCTTTTCTTCTGTTGTTTTCTTCTGCCCATCCTTTTTTTCTATCCCCTTCCTTAGTTACTTCCTTATCTCCTTTTGTTTAATTTCCTCCTTCCCATCCTTTTGTCTCTCCTTTAACTGAGTTCCCTCTGGCCTTTTCTTTCTCCTTTCCTCTTCCTTAGTTTCTTGCTGCCCTATCCTTTAGTTCCCTCCTGCCCTACCTGCCTTCTTTCCTCTTTCGTAGTTCCCTCCTGTCCATTTCATTTGTTTGTTTCACTCTTTCCTTACTCCTGCTCAAATTCACACTCGGGTGCATTTATGCCTTAAGGATATTGTAAGAGTCCAGGGCCTACTACGCATGCGCCAATGGCGCGTTGCCGCAAGAGGAAATCCACGCCAACTGTGCATGCGCCAAAGACGCGCCAGTGCGCCAACCCGCGCATGTGCAGAAGACCTGATGGAAAAAGGCAGGAAAATGCCCAGGAGGCGCACAGGAAGTGAACTCAACCTGATGGAAAAAGGCAGGAAAATGCCCAGGAGGTGCACAGGAAGTGACCTCAACCTGATGGAAAAGGGGGGAAAATGACCAGGAGGCGCACAGGAAGTGACCTCAAACTTCAATCATCACTTTCCTATATAAGCCCAGCCCAGACACTGCCGAATTGCTGGATTATCTTAAGTCCCCCCTTGTTCCTGTGCTAGTGTGTGCTCTGTCTAAACTTGTTGTGACCTGGAAACCTATTTTACCACTCTTGATTGCTGCCTGCCATTGACCTCGGATTTGTACCTTGACCATTCTACTTCTTTGCCCCTTTTGTACTCAGCTGCCAGATTGGAACCGACCCAGGCTTGGATCTCGACCATTCTTCTGATTAACCCTTGTGTACTTCGTTGCTCGTTGGATCTCGGACTAAGGCTTGCACGGTGCTCCGCACCCCTGCCACTCGGTGTCCACAAAAATCTCTGTCTCCATCTCCAGAGACTTCAAGGACCCGAGGTGCGAGGGAGGCCTCCCCACTACTTCGGTCTCACCTCAGGTACGTGGCCCCCGTGACAGAATAATCCAGCCATGTCTGAGACTGAGGGGAGTGTTTCCGCCTTCGAGGCCCTGTGCCAACAAGTGGCCTCTGTGTCTCAGGCCTTGACGACCATACAAGAGGGGTACTTTCAACTGGAAGGTCAGATGACTGCAATGACCAATGCCTCAGTTCTGAGCCTTGCGGAACTCCCTGAACCACCTGTTATGGCTATGGAGCAGCCCATCTCTATTCCAGCTCCTGAACCACGGGTTCCTATGCCAGAACGCTTTTCAGTTCCGGGCTTTCAGGAACGCCTGTCGGCTATACTTTGCTTTACAGCCCATGACCTTCTCTTCAGAGGATACAAAGGTCGGGTTCGTGGTAGCCTTACTTACAGAAGAACCTTAGGCATGGGCTCATCAGCCTCACACCCGAAGAGCGACAACGTCGTCGCCTGAACAATCTATGCCTGTACTGTGGTGGAGAGGGTCACTTTCTTCAGGGATGTCCCATTAGGCCTAGTAAGTGGATCGAACCCCCATCTGTTTCGCCTTACTATGTTAACTCCTCGCATCTCACTCTCTGCCTTTCTTTGCAGATACAGGGAAGGATAATCCGAGTAGCAGCCATTATTGACTCTGGGGCTTACAGCTGCTTTATTGACATCCACTTCTCCAAGAAGTATGGAATCCCACTATGCGATTCACCGTTCATCTGGCAGATGGCACCGCCCAACCTCGGGTCCAATAATCCATGTGTCACGCATCGTTCCACCCTGGAACGCAAACGAGATGCGGGACGGAGCGCAGGGACGTTACACCATGAGACCACCCTCATATTGGCCACCACCAAAGCAGACCATCGGGAATATCTTTGGCTGGACATGATTTCTTCCCCCATTTTTCCGTTTATTTTGGGGTTACCGTGGCTTTGACAGCACCAGCCACAGATTGATTGGTCCACTGGAGCTGTGTCTTTCGGCTCACCCTATTGCTTACACCACTGTTTCCCACAAGGAGCCTGTTTGACGGTTCAACCCCTTTCCACAGATGACAACACTCTTCTCCCCCAGGCTTACAGAGACTTCTTGGACTTCTTGGACGTCTTCGACAAGAAGGAGGCTGAATCCCTACCGCCTCACCGGCCGTATGATTGCCCCATTGAGCTTCTTCCTGGTTCTGCAATACCATTTGGGAGGATCTTCCCACTCTCTGAGCCTGAATTAGAAGTCCTCCGAAAATACATTGATGACAATCTTAGGAAAGGGTTCATCCGGCCCTCTACCTCTCCTGCTGGCACTGGACTCTTCTTTGTGGAAAACAAGGACCATTCTTTAAGACCATGTATCGACTACAGAGAATTGAACGGTATCACAATCAAGAATTGATACTCGTTGCCTCTAGTCCCTGAGCTTGTTCAGAGGTTCCGCACCGCCAAGGTGTTCTCAAAATTGGATCTACGGGTGGCCTACAATTTAATACGGATAAGAGAGGGCGATGAATGGAAAACTGCCTTTCGTACTAGGTTTGGCCATTTTGAATATCTTGTCATGCCATTTGGGCTGTGTAACGCCCCAGCAACTTTGCAACACCTGGTGAACGATATCTTTCGGGATTTTCTTGACCTCTTCATGATAGTGTACTTAGACGACATCCTTGTTTTTTCACCTTCCCTCGAGGCACATCACATCCACATGCGAAAGTGCTCTTTCGACTCCGAGCCCATAAACTCTACGCCAAGCTTGAAAAATGTGAGTTTGAGAAAGATACCATACAATTCCATGGCCTCATTATTTCGACTTCTGGCATATCCATGGACCCCCAGAAGGTAACTGCAGTGCTTGAATGGCCGGTTCCCTCGGACCGTAAGGGCGTCCAGAGGTTCGTGGGATTCGCCAATTTTTATAGAAGATTCATCAAAGGCTTCTCGTCAATAATTTCGCCCATCACACAGCTCACCAAGCAAAACAGCCGTTTTCTGTGGTCCCCCTCAGCACAGACGGCTTTCGACAAACTCAAAAAGCAATTCACCTCTGCCCCGGTCCTTCGTCATCACGACTCGGCCCTGCCTTACGTGCTGGAGGTCGATGCTTCAGAGATTGCGGTCGGGGTAGTCCTTTCTCAGCGCCACGAAGCCACAGCCATGTTGCATCCTGTTGCCTTCTTTTGCAGGAAGTTGTCCCCAGCCGAAAGGAATTATGATGTAGGGGACAGGGAACTGCTTGCTATTAAACTGGCCCTGGAAGAATGGCGATATCTATTGGAAGGAGCCTCGCACCCTATCCTTATCTACACGGATCATAGAAATTTGGAGTACCTCCATACAGCTAAACGTCTGAGACCTAGGCAAGCCAGATAGGCTCTCTTCTTCACCCGATTCCAAATGCATATCACGTACCGCCCGGGATCCAAGAATTGTAAACCCGAACCTCTATCCCGCATGTATCCCACATCAGATAACTTGCCAACGACGGATGCGATACTCCCTGCCTATAATTTCCTCCTACTTACGGATGACCTCTTGTCCAGGATTAAACTGGCATCCTCTCTAGACCAGCTGCCCTCAGGAGAACATCTGCAAGAAAAGGACGGACTTTTCTTCCATGACCATGCTGTGTTTGTGCCCCTTCAACTGAGTTCCAGTGCTCAAACTCTGCCATGACAACAAGTTAGCAGGGCATTTCGGGGTGACCAAAACCACCGATCTGCTTTTGCAAACCTTTTGGTGGCCTATACCCTCAAGGCGGACTGCCACGCTTACGTCAATTCCTGCCCGGTATGCAATTACAGCAAAACGGAAAATAATAAATCATGTTTAAATTCTGGAAGGAGCTCTGTCTTGCTCTAGACATCGAGAACCACTACTCTTCGGCCTACCACCCTCAGACTAATGGACAAACGAAACACACGAACCAAACTCTTGAACAGTAGAACAGTTTCTCCACCTTTGTCCAAGACAATTGGGGCGTCCCTTCGTCCTTGCGCAGAATTTGCATACAACAACGCAATACATTCTACCAGTAAGCAATCACCGTTTTACGCCAACCTGGGGTACCACCCTTCTTCTGCCCCTGTCCTACCCGCTTCCGCCCCGGCTGTCTGGAACAAAGTGGAGTTTCTGCACAACAACTTGGAGCTACTAAAGGATACCATGGCCAGGGCGCAGCTGGATTACAAGACCATCTATGATTGAAGGCGGTGGATCTCCAACCGGGAGACAAGGTTTGGCTGTCTACCAGGAATTTGAAGTTGGCCTGTCCCTCCAAGAAATTGTGCCCTAAGTTCATTGGGCCCTTCCTGTCCCGATTCAACCCTGTTGTCTACAATCTGAAAATGCCCTCAACTTACCGGATCCACCCTGTCTTCCATGCCTCCCTCCTGATGCCCGTGCCCTGAACCCCTTTGGGGAACGTGGAGCCCGTCCTCTGGCTCCCTCCATGGTTGAAGGGATTGAGGAGTACGAGGTGGAGGCCATCCTGGACTGCCGTAGAAGGGGTCGCGGACGCCAATTTCTGGTACAGTGGAGGGGTTACGGCCCTGAAGAAAATTCCTGGGAACCTGAGTCGCATATCCATGCTCCAGATCTTCTCCGGCCTCCGGGGGGCTCTGTAAGAGTCCAGGGCCTACTACGCATGCGCCAATGGCGCATTGCCGCAAGGGGAAATCCGCGCCAACTGCGCCAAAGACGCGTCAGTGCGCCACCCGCGCATGAGCACCTGATGGAAAAAGGCAGGAAAATGCCCAGGAGGCGCACAGGAAGTGACCTCAACCTGATGGAAAAAGGCGGGAAAATGCCCAGGAGGCGCACAGGAAGTGACCTCAAAAATCATCACTTCCCTATATAAGCCCAGCCCAGACACTGCCAAATTGTTGGATTATCTTCAGTCCCCCTGGAACCGACCCCGGCTTGGATCTCGACCATTCTTCTGATTAACCCTTGTGTAATTCGTTGCCAGAGTGGACTTGGCCTCGACTCGGATCTCGGACTAAGGCTTGCACGGTGCTCCGCACCCCTGGCACCCGTGCCACTCGGTGTCCACCGAAATCTCTTTCTCCATCTCCAGAGACTTCAAGGACCCGAGGTGCAAGGGAGGCCTCCCCACTACTTCGGTCTCAACCCCGGGTACGTGGCCACCCGTGACAGATATTGCAACACATACAAATACAAAGCAAAGATACAAACCTGTGAGGATTATGACAGTTGTTAAATTGCGCCACTGTTATGTACACAGATATTCAGAAGCAAACATGATGTATGCTTTTAAGTGCTTTCAGTGAAAAATGGTTTGTTCCCGAGTTGCTTTGATTTACCTTTTGAGTTGCTCGAGGAGTTGTTTCAAACAGCTGCTTAGTTATTTTGAATCACTTTATCCTGTGTATTTACTTGCACAGAAAGAAAAGCAGTTTAATGCAAAACAAATGCCTAAATGCTTGTGTTTTTCAGCACCTCTATGGAGAAGTTAAATACTTTTTAAAATTAGGTTTTGTCTCCCTCTAGTGGTCTTTATAGCTACTTATTCAAAGATACACAATTTGTTGAGAGATATGCATTGACTCACTTGACTATAGGGTCTATTCACAAAGCTGCCGTAGGCAGGGGCGTATCTTCCACGAGGCAAACAAGGCGTTTGCCTCGGGCGGCAGATTCCGTCAGGGTGGCAAATGTACGGTCCAATTG
>NW_017307669.1:220518-236562 GCF_000935625.1 Nanorana parkeri | reverse complement strand
GGGGGGGGGGGCGCCCAAGTTTTGTCTTGCCTAGGGCAGCCCCAAACTTAAATACACCACTGGCCATGGGCAGCCGAAATGAACAACCGACCCGAACTGAAGTGAGCCGGCTATTCACTTCAGGCTTGTACGGCTGATTTCAGCCATATATCGGCTGAAATCAGCCATACATCGGGTGGCTTCGGTTTGGTCAAACATGCTCAGCATGTTCGGCCAAACCGAAGTGCAGAAGGAGTATAATATCCTCGTTAAGAATGGGAGGTGGAGCTCAGCTACGGAATCTCCGTTCCTAGTCACTTCACACAGGACAGGTGGAAAGGGCGATAAGTCAAGTCGCCAAGGACATTAAAGCATCATCGCCCCAAACTCCCCTACTCTATAGGGTATGATAGGGACCTGGATAATTTCAGTAATCCAACTTAGTAAGTAGAGGGTTAATGATAAAGAGCAATTTCACCACACGCATCTGGTGCAATATCTTGATACATTAGTATTAAAGTCTTGAGTTGATTTGGTATGCTAACTTCACACACACAATGTAATATCAGAATGCAATATCAAGACAGTCCTATAGATGGAGCTGGTATGTTGGTTTCACACACGCAGTATAACACCAAGATGCAGTATTATAACAGTCCTATAGGTGGCGCTGGTATGTTGAATTCACACAAGCGGTATATTAACTGCAATCAGGATAATGGAAGTTCGTATCACCAGAATGACAACTCAGTTAGTGAAGGAACTTGTTCAAAGTTAATGGGCAGAGCATTATGAGCAGATGAGTAAAATGATACTACTTGCGGTTCTGAGAAACCCCTGTGGGTGAAAGAGGAAGATCCACCAGTGTAGCTGAACAATTGATGGGTAGCTGCTGCTGCTGCAGCAGGAGTCCCAGTGTCTTTGAGCCTTGTTGCAGCCGAGTGGATGGAGGGAGAGGTACGGTTCTGGAGGAGATGTCCCTCACACATGAGCACACACACACAGGCAGTGTCTGGCGTCCGGATTGATTGCTGGAACGCCAGACAAGTGCGGGGCTGCGGCTTAAGCCGCAGAGGGAGGCGGACCCGAATGACGTGGGACTGCCGGGGGCGGCGCCACCGCTCGTCCAGGTAACGCTGGACGGGACAGACGTCGGGACCCGTTACAAGGAGTTCGACTCCGGGAGCCTACTCGCTGCTGTTCGGCCTATTCTCATAGATGCCGAGCTGCAGTGAGCTGAGCGACATTCTGCTCGGCACCTCTGTGGTACCAAGCAGAATAGAAAAACAGTTAAAAAAGTAGAAAAAAAATCTGCTTGATCTGCCATGAAATTTCAAATGCACACGTTATATAGCAAACAAAAATCAGATTGCAGAGACAGAGCCTGATTTATTTTTATTTATTTAATTAATTATTTTAATACTCTATACTTTGACACATATTTCATCTATTGCAATATATCTTTAGCCAAAACTTTTTTTATATCTACATTTTGGATAGAGTGAAGAAGAGTTAGAACTTGTGTTACCTTTTTAGTAGAATAACTGTCCAATTTTTACAAAAAACAATTCAACAAATAAAAAAAATCAGAAACCAACATATAGAAGAATCCGGAGAACATCAAGCATCACGGTATAATATCTCAGGACCTGTAAGAGATGGAGTACAATAAATCATCTAGGCGTCCTTAATCGATCGATAGATAAGAAGAACAAGAAACATATGGCAAGCTAGATAAAAGGATATTCAAGATCTAATACTAGAGCAAAAGAGGGTGCCAAAATATAGTCTTGCAAATCTAGCATCATGTCCCTGAGCATAAATAGTAAACATTATGGTATTCTGGGGCTACAGATCAAGTAGCCTCATACAAAGAATGCCGACAAGATAAGCAACTAAAGAAAATGCAGAGATCAGAATGTTATAGAAGAAAGGAAGAAATAAAAGTAAGAGAGAATGAGAAAGGGGAAGGGAGCAAAGAAGAAAGTAAAAAGGGGGGGATGGGGGGGGGAAGAGGGAAGACACTAGAGTCCGCAACACATTAGTCTTGTAAACTACAGTAATGGTCATGCCAAAAGGAAAGAAAGGCACACAGAATTTAAAGGTAAGAGAAAATACAAAATTATCCCATTTGGAACAAAGCAATCAAGCTGGTCTCAGATGTATTCCCCGCCATATAAACCATATTGTCCAAGGATTGAATCTCGTTCATCTCGCACACACCCATTCTGCAACAGATGGAACAATCGTAGATCTCCAATGATGAGCAAAAAGAGCTCAAGCAGCTGATGAAACATGGTGTAGGAGATCCCTTTTGATGGATTTATGAGAACCAGGTAACATGGATAGTATCATAATACGAGCATCTGGTGTTAGAGAGGTACCCATCATTTTATTACAAATGGCAAATATTTTATTCCTAAAGGGCATGATTAAAGGGCATTCCCCTAAAATATGAAACATAGACCCCTTTACAATTAAACATCTCCAGCACAAATCAGGAACTTCGGGATCAAAGACATGAATGTCTTGAGGACAACTGTACCATCTAGAAACCAATTTATAGTTACGCTCCTGATGTGTAGCCGAGAGAGACAGTTTATGAACTAAGGAAAAAGACTTACCCTATTCAGCCCTAGAAATAGATATACTGAGATCCCTCTCCCATCGAGCCAAAAAGCAAGGCTCCGCCTTAGAATGGGTAGTGAGCTGTAGATTATAAATTGTTGACCGGACATGACAGGGTCTCTGTGATTGTAGAGGTTTCTCAAAATCTGTCATTGGTCGTAGTAAAGCAGTGAGAGGTTTAAAAGAGAAAAGGAAGATAGATTACATAGTGTTACATTTGTATTACTGTCTCTGTTCTCACTGGGTAGATTCACTCCTTTATTTCTCCTGTTGATCACTGTAACCAGGGCAGAAAATGATAGTAGATCCAAAATGTTTCTGCTGGCACCAGAAACATTTAAAAGTACATTAATTTAAAAAGCACACCAAAATGATAAATTAAAACATTTCACTAATGTATTTCATCACTTTAGTGTGTACTTCTCTTTTCTGTTTGCATTTCTTTCCCCTGATTAAGCCAATGTATTAATAGGTATGATAATTGAGTTATGATTTAAAGTAAGCCCCAATTGAGAGAGAGAGTGAGAGTACAAGTTAACAGAGGGACAGATATCTGGATATGGTCCTGTATTTAGAAGAGGTTGCTGTTGGAGATAAACACTTGCATTTTGCCTTTAGGAAAAAATAATAAAAACATTTACAAAAGGGTCATAATTTCCACTCAAAAGATACTCTTCAGTCTTTAAATTCTAGTTCAATGGAATGAATTACATTATACATCACATCACAAAGCAGGGAGCATGTTTGTATTTACAGTAACCCAAACCAGACTCTTAAGAGAAGTACCTATATTTACCCAGAATATTGTCGCCTCTCTGACATTAAAATTAGAAAAAGAGGAAGAGCAAGATAAGTGACTCATGCACATGCATTTACACACACGCACTAAACTGATCCTCTATTTTTGCATGCAATGTAGAGGTGGATACAAATATAAATAAAGCCATGTTAAATATAAAAAAATGAATATACTAAATAATATTACTACAGGCAGTAACCCCATACATTTACCAAAATACTACATATTTTACAAAGTTGCCCTTTAAGTTTATACATTTTCAACCTGATGTGTTATTTATATCGTTTATATATACACACTTCCTGTCAAAGATTTTGGAACACCATAGATTTTTATTTTATTCAAGCAGTTCAAATCCAAGTGAATAGTCTGAAATGTTAACAAATAGTACAGTGTACCAGGGTAACACATCAAAATAACAGAGGTTAAAATAAAATGTAAGTTACCAAAAATTGAAAATAATGTAGAGTAAAACAAGCGTTTATTAAGTTACGTAATTTCAGAGTTAAACAAAAAGGCCCTTTTCAGGGAGAAGTATTGGGTCAATGTACAGCTTTTCTACAGCAATAAAATAAAATTACACCTTAAACATTGCAAACAATTCCTAAAGGTGTCCCTCCAACACCTTTGTAGTAGACCCATTTTTTTCTAAAACAAAGAATATATATATATGTAGATATACTGTATATAGATATATATATAGCAGGGCTCAAAATTTCAAGTCCTGAGCTACTAGCCAGGCCTTAAAAGTTACTCGCCACCAGTTGCCCCACCTAACCCCTACCCTGCCCCGGACTTAACTCCGCCAGGTCAGTAATGTAACGCACAGCGCAGAGGTCAGTAATGTAACGCACAGCGCAGAGGTCAGTAATGTAACGCACAGCGCAAAGGTCAGTAATGTAACACACAGGGCAGAGGGCAGAGTGACGCACAGCGCAGAGGTCAGAGTGACGCATAGCGCAGAGGTCAGAGTGATGCTCAGTGCAAGGTCATTTCTCATCGGCCGCTCTGTAGCTACAGCGGCCGATGAGAAGAGAGAACAGAAGCGAGCAATTGCCGCGGCGGTAGTGTCCCATCTCTGGTCCGCCAGCGGCGCTCCTCGATGAGATTCCACCTGCCCCCCCGCAATTTTCACTCGCCAATTGCGAGGGGGTGAGTTGAAATTTTGAGGCCTGTATATAGTATATAACAATGGAAAAAAAGTGGGAAAGAAACTGTGCCTAATTGTCTATCAATGCTATGTAACGTAATCCTTCCAAGAAGACCTCAGTTTCTTGAACCTTACCAAGTTTGACTTATAACATAGAGAGGGCTCAAAAGCCCAACGTGGAAAGAGCATATCGTTACTGCCCTGCAGGAACTAAAATTAGCAGGGGACTTTGTGGGAGAAGCAGCAATAGCTTTCTAAAGATGTTTATCTAGAGACATGTTAGCTACCGTGACAGCAAAGAGGGCCTTGTGGTTGAGACCTTGGTCAGAGGACTCCTCTTTCAAAACTAATTGGTGCAGAATCCCTTATGATGGATCGAACCTCTTTAGTGGCAAAAGGGGTGTACAATACTGGACTTTATTGATTGAGGTCTAATAAACAGGCGAGAGGCTGTCTTCTGGGGATACTAAACAATGAAGGTTTGGAGTTTGAATAATAGCAGTGGTGGAGGAATGTTGTTACTCTCACACATGTAAACACTTACAGGCAGTGTAAGGCAGTCGAGTGAATACCCGGGCTGTAGTGAACAGAGCAGAACGACGTTTGGCTATTCACCCTGGCTCAGTACGGCTGATTTCAGCCATACATCGGCTGAAATCAGCCGTGCATCGGCTGCCTTCGGTCAGCCGAATATGTTCTGCAGAAGCACTTCGACTCAGCCAAACCAACATCTGGAACAGCTGAGCCAAAGCTCCAGCAGCTCATTCGCTGCCGTTCGCCCCTATCTACATTGGGGCCAAACGGCAGTGAGTGAATAGCCAAAAGCGAAAATAGTAGGAAAAAAAAAGGTTCAAAAATATTTTACAAATGCAAATAAATAGTGAAATTAAAAAATAAAGATATTTAAAAAAAGAAAAAAATAATGTTAAAAAACAATTGGGCAGAGCTAGCAGTGACAGCTAGCTCCGCCCAACTGTTTCCTATTGGCTGGCAACTACTAGTCTTCTAGCAGGTCCCGGCCAATTAATAACTAGGCGTAGCCGGCCGTAATGTCACGGCCGGCTCCGCCCAGTTGTTATTGTTTAATGGCAGATCAGCATCCCCAGGTCATTCGGGGATGCTGATCTGCCATTACAACTGGGTGGAGCCCAGCTTTGGCTGTCACTTCGGCTAAGTCGAGCCGAAGCAAATGCCTTCGGCTCGGCTGAGCCGATTGGACGGCTTCGGCTGCTGTACGGGCTATAGTGAATAGCCCGTTCAGCAGCCCATTGGTTCGACTGAACTGAAGGGCTTCTGTGGCCTAAGAGAGCCGAAGGATCAGACGAAGCTAAGGCTGGATCCTTCGGCTCCTTCATAAATAACCCCCTTAAAGAGCAGTTAACTTTTGGAGAGGGACTATGTTTTAATAGAAAAACAAAAACCATTGCGCTAGGAGAAATGTGTATTTTAAATAGACCAGCCGCAACAATGTGTAGTTGTGAAAACCTCTGAAATATTGCATAAAATATGTTGTGCTAGGTCAGTGTTGCAAATATTAATTAATATTCAAATAACCTCAGACCTAAAGGTTTTAAACATTGGAACTGAAGTGCAGTCCCTAAAACACTGTTAACCCCACCAAGCTAAAAATTGTACCTCTATGGTGGTAAACAAAAAACACAAATGCTAACCCTTGTGACAGGGAGTGGCATTCAATTGCGTGAACCCGTGTTAAAACATTCCTTATTAGAAACACATAAGTCAACATAAGGGTTAACCTCTTTTTCAAGCCTCAAAAATACTTGAAAAAGAGGTTAACCCTCGAAACGCGTAGCCACTGGAGACACCCGACAGTCTTAGACTCTGTGATCAACATTGACACACGGCGCACGGCGTTCCCTATTCGGGTATAGCTCCTCCCACTTTTTTTCTCCGTTCCTGACCGACGCCGCTCGGCCGGGCCAGCCGAGAACGCGGGCGGCCATACGGACACGAACACCCAACAGATCAGCCTCTCACACCACCGGGGACACCACCGGGGCTCTTCGACCCAGGATCTGTCAAAGGAGGGCGCCACACGGACCACGGGGAAGCTTCCAACCGTAAGTCTGTTTGCCATAACATTACTGCATACACCCAGATTCTACACACTAAGATCCACCAACATCCCTTATCACATAGATCCACTAGGCCAAATCGATTCCATTCACGTCACTTCTGGTAGTTGCGCTCCTGTCCTTTTTGTTTTTATCTGCAGTTGTGAATAGACAGGGTCCTCTCCCTGTAGTGAGGAGCTTTGCACACCTACAAACAACAGCCATCTAATTGAAGTTTGCCCACAGGAGTGCGCTTTATCTTTTTTTTTGTGTTTTCCACTGTGCTGTAGCTAATGGCAACATACACAGAGATTCTAAGTATCCCAGAACCACACCTAGAAGTAAAGTGGTTTATTAAGCAAGGTGGGTTAATGGTCCCAGACATGGTTCTTTGCAAAGGCATAGAAGCCAGGGACAGCCACGGTCTTGGACTCAAGGATCAGATTTAAAATCCCAATATGAACTGTTGAAATGGGAAAATACTAAGCTTAGGGAGGAACGAGATTGGTTCTGGGACCATCTCCGAGTCTCAAATTTCGTGTACCAGAGAAGGGGAAATGAAGAGATGTTGTTGAGATCTGTCTAAACCATTTTACTGTTTGTATTTTGCAGAAAAAATGGAAGACCGAAATTAACTTAACTTTTCTTTCCCTAGAAACCTGTATTGGGAACTTTTTTTGTAATGTTAAATCCTGCTTCTTTGGTAAAATTAATCAATGCCTGGGTGAGAAGAAACATTGCATTGTTTACTGTTTCAGGCGAACCCACCAAGACATTGATATGTTAATGACACATTTGTTCAGAGGCAGGGTGTGTGTGTGTGTATGTATGTTCCAGGGGCAATAAGTGTATGCTTTTATTTTTATGTTTGGACGTTTTTTTGCTTCTTGAGAGGGCAATTCATGCCCCCTCCCCCATTGTTTTGGGTTTTATAGCATGAGATGCGTTTTGTACACTATCACATTACTGTTGGTTTTGAAGTAGAAAAGAATTTGGTTTTAAAACTTTCTTTTTATATTTACTTTCCATAGGCGGATTGCGCAAGCAAGAGTGACACGCTTTTATTGGTTTAGAATTGCTTGCCACAGCGAGTAGTCAATTTTTTTTGTTTACGCCCAGACTGTTAGTCTTACTAGGAGTTTTATTGTGTGACTACTGAGACATCGTACAACTGTTGAAATAGACAGCAGAAGGCTATCCCCATTAACAACTGTAGTGAGAGAAGCCAAATTGTTCTGTAGAGAAAGCGGGCGTAAGTGGGCTGTGCAGTTTAGTCTGGCGACGCAGTGTTGGGTTGTATGCATACAATGTGAGGGGTAGAGACATAATTCGGAGGGGTGACCTGTGGCTGTTGACTAATCGTTTGGCATAGTTATAGTACGGGTATTACAGTGTAAAAGAGTGGTACTCGGTGGGTCTGTGCCAAACGTGTTGGGACAGCAAGCCATAGAGTTACACATCGCCCCGATTAGGGTGTGATCTTTTGTTGCCCAGGGGACTGGACCTGGTATGACACGGGGGAAGTACAGCTTGTGGTAGGAAAGACCAATACTAACTGAATGCAAGTCTTGAAGAGATGTTAATTTGGAGTTGCATGCAGTTTCTATTGGAGAGACTTTGATTGAGAGATCTAAACGTTGTGAAATTTTCTCATATAGAATCTGAGAATTCCTTACCAGCTGCTCCTGTTGTGATGGTGGTTGTAGTCCGCCAATCCACCGCAGAAAAAAGGCACCGGGCGTTGCTCTCCTAAATAGGTGCATGGGTTTCCCTGGACGCAGGGGTAAGACTAGGGTCGATTAATCGCCATAGGCAATGGGCCATCCATGCAAGGAAAGGAAAGCGAGGCTTCCCACAGTCAGACGGTTGCACAGTACATGAAGTCTAGTTTTGGGGGTTTAGGCCTCTTGGGGTATCCCTCTGGAAGGGACTTTTGATGCCTCGAGAGGGGAGAAACTCATCACTGAGTTATACCCAGGCCGCAGGCATCAGGGACTTTAGATGTAGCTCAGCTGTGGCTTCAAAAGTCTATAATGGTAAATCAGCAGGGCATACAGAAGGCGGTTTCAGTCCGAAGGAACTGCATTATGTACACCTGGTCCGAGGGGATAGCCACGATCTGTGATCCAGTGTCCAAAGCGGAAGAGGCTCTTTCTGGGCTAACTCTGCTGATGCAGGCTGGATCTACCAACACTGGATCTGTTGTAGGGTTTTTTTTCAGATGTCTCTGCCGTCACCAATGCAATTAACTCTACTCTGCTCTCTCATTCTCTCTCTCTCTCTCATCCCCTCTCTCTCTCATCCCCCCTCTCTCTCTCTCATCCCCTCTCTCTCTCTCATCCTCTCTCTCTCTCTCTCATCCTCTTTCTCTCCACCTAAGAGTGTAACCTAAACCGGAGACGATGCACCATGTTGAATCCAGCTTCTCTTCTTCTTGTTTTTGAGGACGAAGAGAAGGGGGGAGATAATGGTGTGAAAATGACAATTTTCCAACTTTTACTAACCATTCTAACCTATCAATTTTCCAACCTAGTAGGGAATCACGTCAAGAACCACCACGACTGCCTTTTCTTTGACGGTACTTGGGTCAGATTTTTGCGAAGATCTAAAAAAATCACGGCCGATACTCGGAAACCATGGCCTGAATGTCTCGCTGTAGCCCTTTATTCCATTAGGAATGCCACTAGGCAGCCCCCACGGGTTGTCACTCTACGTCCACCACTGGGTTCGGGAGTCTCTCCCGGACCCAGACTCAATAATTTCTTGTCCATAGTGGATGAGCTGTTCGATTTAAACCGTTGAGGCAGTGAGGGAGATCACCGAGGAACAATGACAGTAGAGCGTCCAAGGGGGGTTTCTGTGAATTTACTCTGGTATAGGTGAGGACTGTTGTACCTTGACAGCGGACCCCAGTGATATGGTCGAAGCCCATATGGATAAGGTTGCCGCCCTGCAAGGCAGAGCTATAGCTAGTGAGGGTTGGAATTCTTTTTAAAGCTTTGGGAGGTCTGGGGTGTGACGATAAGGGGGTCTGAGTCTGAATATTAAAAATAGAATGTGTTTGTGCCCCAGTTCAGAGCACCTGCATTCCTTCATTTAGTGATGTGACAGGCCCCCACCACATTCCACATTCCACAGAAGAGATGCTCTGGCTGTGATCTTTTGTTGCCCAGTCCGAGGGAAATTCAAACATATCTCTGCTAAGCCTTTTATAGCTGTCGTAAAAAAGGCATGGCACCAGGCCCTCCATATATTTGTAGTGGACATTTTATATCAACAATCAGGTCTGGAGAGGGGGTGACCCCGGGGACCCTCACATTCTCTCTAAAAGTCATAAAACCTGAGGTTGAAAATCAAGTTACATTTGATTAATTTGGAATTGGGCGGTGATAGGTAAACTAAAGGTTCATCTTCCGCCCATTTGCCCGCCCACGCCTGCCTAGGGGCTGGCTTCGGGACACCCTCCAAAAGGGTCTTATAAAATACAGGTGAAACTCGAATAATTAGAATATCGTGCAAAGTTCATTTATTTCACTAATGCAACTTAAAAGGTGAAACTAATATATGAGATAGACTCATTACATGCAAAGCAAGATAATTCAAGCTGTGATTTGTCATAATTGTGATGATTGTGGCTTACAGCTCATGAAAACCCCAAGAACCCCAAATCCACAACCTCAAAAAAGTAGATTATTACATGCAATCAATAAAACAAGGATTGTACATAGAACAATATCGGACCTCTGAAAAGTACAAGCATGCATATGTACTCAGTACTTGGTTTGGGCCCCTTTTGCAGCACTTACTGCAATTACTTTTGCACAATATTCTAATTATTCGAGTTTCACCTGTACTCTGTGTTAGCAACTAGAGTGGCTCTTGTATTAAACATCATCGAGGAACTAGAAGTCTGAACATCGCAGAAGAGTTCCCCTTTAATCTTTGGACATTATCTGCTGGAAGCCTGCTTGAAGAAGAGCCCAGCAGACTTCCACTTTGCTTCTTGGACTCTGAACTCTGTCAGAACTCACAATTCCAGGACTGTTGAGTATTCTTCTTTTATTCCCTTTTTATTTTGCTATATATATTGTGTCTCTTTTTATTAAATCTTTTTCTGTGTATTTTCTGCACCGTTTCTTTTATTAAAGGACGATATTAAAAATCGTTAAGCTTATCTCTACGCTCTAAATACGAACTAAAAGTATCCTTACTCTCTCCTGTCATATTCCTGTCTGAGAGGACAGCAGCATCACAGGCATTGTTTAAGTGTTTTGAATAGGGGTGCGGAAATTAACCATTAATCCGTCGATTAATCGTTAATTTCTTTGATCGATCAAAATTATTTTGATCGATCAAAGTTACTCACCTCTCCGCCGGCTTCCGTCGGAGATCCGGTGACGTCACGGACATCGACGTCACCGGACTCCTCCCCCTTCCCTTCGTTACCTCAGCTGCGAGGACCCAGCAGCAGCCACCTGATACAGAGCCCCGCCTCGATGTTCCCGGCCGCTGCCCCCCCACGTTGGTATGTTTTTTTACAGCACCCTGGCGGCTGATATATTGCCTGAGGCTGCCGCCATTCAACATACATTCTGGCAATCCTTCTCTGTATGTGCGTTATAATTAATCGAAATTAGTCGATTAATCGATTAAAAAAAAATTCGATTAATCGAACTGGAAAATTTGAATCATTACCGGCCCTAGTTTTGAATAGTCGCAGCATTTGCTGGACACGGTTTGTGTTCTGAAAAACACATGGTGGCAGTGGAAGTTTGGTGGGTAAAGGGTTAACTGCGGAGTTAACCAACCCTGGTGATGATCGCTCTCAGTCTGCTGGCCTGAGATTGTGTCCTGCGAGCTGGGAAATCTCTGTGCAGGGTGAGGCTGAGAGTGGTATTGCCACGTCCTTGTGACGCTCACGCTCGGTTCAGATTTGTGTATGGTCACGTGGGATTGAGGTACCGGGGGCCTGGGCCGGTCGTACGTCACATGGGGGGTCTCTGGTTTTCTATTGGATCCGGGCTAAAGGAAATAGGAGTACATGTACTTATGGTGTTTTTGTTTCTATTCCTTCTATACGCCGGAGTGAGATGTTCCTGATGTCTAATCGACCGAGTTGCTGAAGCCATAACAGACGACATTTTCGCTGACGAGACGCCCTGAAGACCAACCCATGGACCAGATGCAGAGGATTCCAAACCGTCCGGCGACCAACGCGACCCACCACCTCCCTATGAGTCACCTCACGAAGAGCAGAACCTCCGTGTCAAGATTCGTTTTTGGGATTCATTTTCTTTACCAAAAGTCTACGTGTCAAGATTGATTTTCTGTTTGCCATCGTCTGTTTTGCTTTATGGATTCAGGACTTTTCGTATACAAGAGGGACTGTTTTTTTTTCAAAGAGGATCGACATTCATTGAGGGACACTGGGGAGCATATAAAGAGGAAGAGGAGGGACTGTTGTTGAAATGTTATTAGGATGTGTTTTTAGTATATTGTAATATTGTCATCACGTCTCTCAGTGTCTGGATTTCTGCGTCACGCTCGATTGGAGCGTGACCCGGATTAAATCAGCGCTGAGGGTAAAGCATTGGAGTAGATATCTTATGCGTGGCATAGCAGTGTTTGCTTAGCAAGTTTATGGACGTCAGCTAGGGCCCCTGCGCGGTGCGCGGATTTATTGGCTTGGCGTGGATGTACTTGCTTTGAGGATTATTTAAGATGCATATCTGCCTTTTTGAAAGGAACGTGCGTTCGTATTTCTGATGCGTCTGATCAGCGCACTGGAGATAGTATGGCATTATCTCTGCAGATAAGCTTCCATTCATAGGAATCATAGTAACGTTATTGGGCATTGCTCACTGAGCAGTGCTGGATAAACTTCGCTCCAGTGTTAATGTGACATTGTGTTTGTGGGTCTGGAAAGATGACGACTGTGCATACATGTGGCAAGGATGAGTCATGTTCTACTCATCTGTTATCACTTCCTGTTTGACATCACTTCCTGTTTGACATCACTTCCTGTTTTGATTCTTTTGTTGAGAGAGAATAAAAGCTGCTGTAGGGCGAGACAAACGCGCTCTTGGAACAGAACCTCCACGATGAAAGCATCACCTTTCTTGACTCTGCATGAGTGTCGCCTTTTATGTACTTATGGTGTTTTTGTTTCTATTCCTTCTATACGCCGGAGTGAGATGTTCCTGATGTCTAATCGACCGAGTTGCTGAAGCCATAACAGACGACATTTTCGCTGACGAGACGCCCTGAAGACCAACCCATGGACCAGATGCAGAGGATTCCAAACCGTCCGGCGACCAACGCGACCCACCACCTCCCTATGAGTCACCTCACGAAGAGCAGAACCTCCGTGTCAAGATTCGTTTTTGGGATTCATTTTCTTTACCAAAAGTCTACGTGTCAAGATTGATTTTCTGTTTGCCATCGTCTGTTTTGCTTTATGGATTCAGGACTTTTCGTATACAAGAGGGACTGTTTTTTTTTCAAAGAGGATCGACATTCATTGAGGGACACTGGGGAGCATATAAAGAGGAAGAGGAGGGACTGTTGTTGAAATGTTATTAGGATGTGTTTTTAGTATATTGTAATATTGTCATCACGTCTCTCAGTGTCTGGATTTCTGCGTCACGCTCGATTGGAGCGTGACCCGGATTAAATCAGCGCTGAGGGTAAAGCATTGGAGTAGATATCTTATGCGTGGCATAGCAGTGTTTGCTTAGCAAGTTTATGGACGTCAGCTAGGGCCCCTGCGCGGTGCGCGGATTTATTGGCTTGGCGTGGATGTACTTGCTTTGAGGATTATTTAAGATGCATATCTGCCTTTTTGAAAGGAACGTGCGTTCGTATTTCTGATGCGTCTGATCAGCGCACTGGAGATAGTATGGCATTATCTCTGCAGATAAGCTTCCATTCATAGGAATCATAGTAACGTTATTGGGCATTGCTCACTGAGCAGTGCTGGATAAACTTCGCTCCAGTGTTAATGTGACATTGTGTTTGTGGGTCTGGAAAGATGACGACTGTGCATACATGTGGCAAGGATGAGTCATGTTCTACTCATCTGTTATCACTTCCTGTTTGACATCACTTCCTGTTTGACATCACTTCCTGTTTTGATTCTTTTGTTGAGAGAGAATAAAAGCTGCTGTAGGGCGAGACAAACGCGCTCTTGGAACAGAACCTCCACGATGAAAGCATCACCTTTCTTGACTCTGCATGAGTGTCGCCTTTCCTTGCACAAAAGAGCTTAATACAACTGTGCTTTTAATCACGGGGGAAATTCTTTGTGTTTGGTGCACTTTGGCGCACTTTTAGTGCGGCATGGATTTGTGTGTTTAGCCCAAGTGAATTTCCATAACAGTAAGTATGGCACAGACAGGTCCCGCAGGTGACTCTGCACCCAAGTAAAAAATTCACCTGTTATGTGAAGGAGATTAAGACTCCTGGTCCCCTGTTGATGAGAAATGTAGTCCACTGCAGTCCTGCTGTCCATTAATAACTTCACATGCTGGTTCTTACTTAAAGGCAAGTAGGCCATAAGCACATTCCTTGCTGCTAGGAGTTCTAAAACATTTGACTTAACACATAATAAAATTATTATAACCAAGACGGTGCGCCACCCCAAACCCCGTCTCCCAACCTCCTCCCCCCGGTAACAGTGATCCAATCGCCAGGGCTGAGAGGCCTGCCCCTATTCTAAATATGTTTAAATTCACCCACCATTATTGACTGCTTCTCACTGTCACTGGTTGACAGAGAAAGCAGATCGGCATGCAACAAAGATTCCAATGTGCCCAATTTACCTCTAGGATGGTCAAGAACAAGAAGCCAGTCATCCCCAAACAGTCTCGTGCTGAGACGTGATCCCTTATCCTTCTCACTCTTATCATTATTTCAACCACTTCGCAATAAGGTACAAAGATCTTGTTCTGGAGTGAGTCAAAAATCAACTCAAAATATCTGAGTAAGTTTTGTAATATTTAGCGCTAAACCCCTGGGCTTTGTGGAGTGGAAGGTTGGAAATTACCTTGGCAACAAAAATGGTTCAGTGACTGTGGATAATTGGTCAGGGGAAACCTTAGGAAGGTTTAGAGAGCTAAGGAAGTTGTGAATATCTTCCGTCGTAGGATACGGAGCAGATGTAGTATCTTTCAGGTTGTATAGTGTTGAGTAGAAGGAACTAGAGCAATAAGCTATGTCAAGGGGATCATAGACTCTGCCCCAGTGTAGTATATCAGGAATGGGATTCTAGTTTTCCATGCTCTGCGTTTGAATTGTTTGGCCAAAAATGCTCCAGGTTTGTTAGCTTGGGAATAAAAAGCCAGTTTCAGTCTTTTTAGTATACAATCATATTGAGAAGTTAGGTGCATGCTAAGTTTGTGACAAAGGACTTGTAGCTCTTTAGTAGTGTTTTCATCATAACACTGTTTATTATAGTTTTCCAGATCCCAAATACTATTAAGGATATTAAGCATTTCCTTCTTTCTGTTTCTCATGAGCTCCCACTTTGATAAAACAAACCTCTGGCAAATACTTTCTGGGCATTCCATTTAGTTATATGTTGAGAAACTAAGGGAGAGCTGATTTCAAAAAAGGTGGAAATTTAGGATCGGAACCGTTTCCTGTATTTTGAGTTAGCAAGCAGGCTAGAGTTTGGCTTCCAGACAGTGGAACATGGAGGACTCAAATCCGAGAAGAAGTTGAGCAAAATAGGGGCATGGTCTGACCATGTAATTAGACGGCTCTAATCTCTCTGCTTTAGAGACCTGTTTTAAGGTAAGTTTATCAACCAGGAACATATCCAATCTGGAACATGAATGGTTGATATGGAAAAAAAACTTAAAATCCTTTTCTGTGCTGTGCAGGCATTGCCATGCATAATGAAGATCATTAGAGGCCAGAAAGAATTAGAAGGCCGAGTTACGGTATCTGTTTTTGTTATGCTAAGTATCAAGATCGCTGTCAATAATTCCGTTATAGTCCCCACACATGATTAGGTGGCCTTTACACATAGAATCTACTTTTGTCATTAAGGTATTCAGGAACTTCTTCTGATTTGTGTTAGAAGCGTATAGGTTCACAATAGTGACCACAGTGTCATTGAGAGAAGCAACTAAATTAACATATCTTCCATTAGGGTCTGCACGTGTTTCCTGTAATTTTCTCTGACTGAATCAGAAAGGTTTTTCGGTCCATTTCATTAACCTCTTGCCGTCCGCCCGTAGTAAAAAAACGGACGGACGGCACTGCAGCATCTGCGGGTTGCCGTCTCCAGACGGCAATTTTTTTCTGCTCGCGCGCGCCCCCTAGCGGGCACGCACGGGCAGAAAAGACCCGCTAAATGCACACACCCGTTACCGGGTGTTTCACATATAGGCGATCGGCGGGTCCATAGC
>NW_017307669.1:208700-217152 GCF_000935625.1 Nanorana parkeri | reverse complement strand
ATCAATCACTGATAACACTAAACTGATGAGCGGTAACAGCTTTTAAAGCGTCGCCTAGGGCCAATTTTGGGTATTATCGTTTTTTGAGGTTTCGCGCGCGCACGCAATTTTAAGGCTTGACATGTTTAGTGTCTTTTTACCCGACGTGACCCCATCTTTTATATTTTACCAAAAAATTGGGTAATAATAAATGTTTTATCATTTAATATAGGGGAAACTGTTTTTTTTTTTAAATTTCGGTAATTTTTCCTTAATATAGTAAAAAAATAAAACCCCCAGTGGTGAATAAATACCACCAAAAGAAAGCTCTATCTGTCCCCAAAAAAGGGTATAAAATTCATTTCAGTACAGCGCTGCATGACGGAATAAATGTCAGTCAAAGTACCGCAGCGCTGAATACTGAAAAATGGCCTGGATGGGAAGGGGGTTTAACACCGCGGATGTCAACTGGTTAAAGGCTATCACATTTTTCTTTAATTTGTTTTCATTTCATGTTCCATGCCAGTTATCAATTCAGTGACTTGAGAATGTAAATGAGCAAAAGGAGTATTTAAAGTATGTTATAATTCCACACGGAAAGAGAGAAGCATTTGTTTAATGCACTGCTTGGGAGCTGGATTATGTGAGGCAGGTAGGTCATCTAACAGTTATAGTCAATTGGGGTCCCTGTGTCTGCGGTTTGACAATGGTGGTCTGCCTTTTACTCACTTGACCCTTGCTACATGGAGAGCTCTGTGGAGAGCTGGCAGGGCATTTGGTGAAGTTTTTGGCTACAAGCTGGGTTCTCCCACAACAAGTCTGAGCGTGGATTGGTGGTGTGTGTGTGGACTGGGCTTTTGAGGAGACGGGCTTTTGTGCTGATGCCATCTTGCCTCTCTTCAGAGCAGTGACGTGCGGTTAGGGGAAGCAGATGAGGCAGAGCCTCACCTATAATTATGCAGAAAAAAAGGTGTCAGCTTCAAGTCTGAAGCTGACAGCTTTTTTCCATTCAGAGCGGCTTGTTACAGGTTACAGAGCGGGGAAAGACTCCCCGCTGTGTAGCCTGCCATGGACGGAGCGCTGCCTGTTAATTACAGGCAGCACCGCATCTGGCTTTTGACAGGTAGTTAGGTTACACAGCAGCGGACCTCCCCACAGCTTGTGTAACCTAACATAGTGAGGCAAGAGCTATCACAGCCTCTACTCTGTGTTAGAGGCGTGAGCTCTGTGGATGGCTTGGACCAATGGCAAAGCGCCATTGATTCAAGCTGTCCAATCAAAAAGAAAAGAAAACCAGTGAGGACATCAATCTCGATTCCTCGCCAGTGGCGAGCATGTGAGGGACAGAGAGGCTCCCTTCCTCCTCCCCACACAGCTTGGTTGCCAAGCTGGGGGCGGGGCTTCGACTGGACGGGGCGGAGCTTCGGCTGGCTGAGGGATGCCTACCCAGCACAGCGGGCACCGCACATCACTGGTTCAGAGCCAGGAGGAGGGAAGATGTCTGTGAGGCATCTGGGCACCCTGCGCCTCTGCTTTCCCTTGGACATGATGCCAGAGCGTGAGGGGACTTATGTGAGGCAGAGAAGGAGGTGTGCGGTGCCAGTCCAGGCACTGAGAGTTGTGGAGGAGAGGGTATCCCCGAGAGGAGCTCCGGTTCAAGCAGCCATCTCATCCTGGAGCCAAGCTGCGCCCCCTCATTTTTAATTTTCATTAAATTATCTGTTAGTAGGTCTCCTGCTATATGGAGGCACACTACGTAGTTGAGATCATTCATTGACCATGTCCACTAAGTTGAATACACAGACACAGATACACATTATTATTATTATACAGGATTTATATAGCGCCAACAGTTTGTGCAGCGCTTTACAATATAAGGAAGACATTCACAATACAATTCAAGACAAGATGGTAAGGAGCGCCCTGCCCATGAGGGCTTACAATCTAAATGGGAGGGGCAAGTGATACATGAGGAGGTAGCTGTGTGGGGATGAATTGTTTGAGAATGTGATGGTTCAGTGGCTAGGCAGGCCTCTTCCTCCTACTACTCTACAGCCCATTGCCATACATACTCCCTACATACTCCCATTGCCCTACATACTGGCATGGAGGAATTGGCTGAATTATTTCAACATAGCATGAGTAGCTTGCAGGAGGATGCACAAGAATTCTTGTTATCAGATTTGGTGATAGAGAACCCCAGAAGCATAGTGGGAGGGAACAACAGGCAGAGAGAAGCAATAGTATTTGATGTTACTGCAGCTTACTGCCAAGTGGGCTGAAGCAATGAGGAGGGCAGGGATGATGTGGTGACACACAGTACCTGGGTGCCATAGATTGTAGAAGAGGCAGTTGAGGAGAGGAACAACATCAACGGTGGCAGGATTTTGTCCGGGGGCAGCAGCAGCTTGCAGAGGAATGCAGCTCCATATAGCTCAACAGTCTGGGCCCTTTTTCACACAACCACTGTTAGCACCATAGTGGTTTGCATTGTGGTTAGTGGTATCAGTAATTTGGTTATCACATGCATAAAGAAACACATGATTCTTCACCACATCAATGATAAGGGTTGGCAGCAAAAGCCCTGCAGTTCTCCCTGCTCCTCCCTTTCTAATTCTTCCCCCATTCCACAAGATTCTCCATATGGATAAACTGCAACAGTGAATTTGTGAGGGTTTCAGAGGCTTTGAGAGGCTTACGTTACCTCATATGGGGGAAGAGAGACCATGTAGAGTAGGGCAAAGTGTAAACTTGAACCTCACCAAAGGTCTCCTAACCCCAACCGCCATCTCCAGCAGGGGTATCTTTCAGAGCTGCTGGTGTGGAAGAAAAAAATTGTCACCCAATCACCCCAGCATCGCAAAATGTTGTTTTTGTTTTTCAGCTGCTCCTATTCCATCTGGTGGAGTCTACCTCTTTGTGACTTTGTGGTCTGTGCTGCCCAGTGGTACCCAGTCGCTATTATTTTGCTGAGAAGGCCATCCCTGCTCTCCACCAGCATGTGAAAGGTAATGTCTCTGTGTATCCTGAATAAAACTGTACAGCGCTAAAAAACCTTCTAGTGATGTGCATAAACTATATATATATATATATAAATTGCCCAAATATAAATAATATTGTGTACAACCTAAAAAAACGTAAATTAGTGTGAACCAGTGAAATAAATACATATATTGTATAAGACTGATAAATGATCAATTAAAGTGATAATGGCCCAAAACGGCCAATTCAAACAACAGTCCAGTCCTTAACCGTGAAAATGTGAAAATTTTTTGAAGTGAAAAAAAGAGGAACAATAAAAACTTTCTCCAAATAATATAGAGTGCAGATGCAGCAAACTGGTGTCAAAGAGATTTCAGTGTTCCAATAAAATGGTGCTCCTCCGTGGGTCCAGCGGAAATCATCAGCTGGCTCTCCACCTTCATGCCAGCTGATCCGAGGAGGGAGGACGCTGACTGTTATATACAGTATCTCACAGAAGTGAGTACACCCCTCACATTTTTGTAAATATTTTATTATATCATTTCATGTGACGACACAGAAGAAATGACACTTTGCTACAATGTAAAGTAGTGAGTGTACAGCAGTGTGCATTTGCTGTCCCCTCAAAATAACTCAACACACAGCCATTAATGTCTAAACCGCTGGCAACAAAAGTGAGTACACCCCTAAGTGAAAATGTCCAAATTGGACCCAATTAGCCATTTTCCATCCCCGGTGTCATGTGACTCATTAGTGTTACAAGGTCTCAGGTGTGAATGGAATCAGGTGTGTTAAATTTGGTGTTATCGCTCTCACTCTCTCATACTGGTCACTGGAAGTTCAACATGGCACCTCATGGCAAAGAACTCTCTAAGGATCTGAAAAAAAGAATTGTTGCTCTACATAAAGATGGCCTAGGCTATAAGAAGATTGCCAAGACCCTGAAACTGAGTTGCAGCACGGTGGCCAAGACCATACAGCGGTTTAACAGGACAGGTTCCACTCAGAACAGGCCTTGCCATGGTCGACCAAAGATGTTGAGTGCACGTGCTCAGCGTCATATCCAGAGGTTGTCTTTGGGAAATAGACGTATGAGTGCTGCCAGCATTGCTGCAGAGGTTGAAGGGGTGGGGGGACAGCCTGTCAGTGCTCAGACCATACGCCGCACACTGCATCAAATCGCTCTGCATGGCTGTTGTCCGAGAAGGAAGCCTCTTCTAAAGATGATGCACAAGAAAGCCTGCAAACAGTTTGCTGAAGACAAGCAGACTAAGGACATGGATTACTGGAACCATGTCCTGTGGTCTGATGAGACCAAAAAAAACGTGTGTACTCACTTTTGTTGACAGCGGTTTAGACATTAATGGCTGTGTGTTGAGTTATTTTGAGGGGACAGCAAATGTACACTGGTATACAATTGAGTATACAAGCTGTATACTCACTACTTTACATTATGGCAAAGTGTCATTTCTTGTGTGTTGTCAAATTAAATGATATAATAAAATATTTATAAAAATATGAGGGGTGTATTCACTTCTGTGAGATACTGTATATTGTTTATGCACATCACTGGAAGGTTTTTTAGCGATGTTTAATTGAGGATTAATTGAGGCATGAAAGCCTTTGTGTAGGAGCTTTTAACCTTTGTTGCTTCTGATGTGCTTCCGTTAGCGCAGATTAATTCATTACTACAATGTCTCTGCGTAGCTGGACCACAAGGTCAGGGGCAGGGACAACATGGCCAAAGACATGTGGTCCAGCAAGCATCTCCCATTTTGCACACTGGGTACATTTACTAACAACTAGGAAGGATGCAGGACAAGGAACACTGCTAGAGATGGGGGTAGTCCCACCCCTTGTCCTGCACCTCAGTGATGCTCAGTTCATCTTTACCCCCTCCTCCTCAATAGCCTTATCCAGAGACTTCTAGAGCCACCAGTTTGCCAAAGTAGACAAGAGTCTACGCAGCGGCTCAGGCAAATCGCTATCACGCTGTTGTGCAGCTGGTATATTTGGGGTACAATAACCACGCTGGACTAGTGCTTCAGTTGCAGGCTAAAAGGTGGCTGACCCTGCACCATCTTTCTTTGGGGCAAAGTCACTTGTGACAATTTCACCAACCTCCTGTCTGATTTTAGGCAGTCATACCCAGTGAGTTTCTGCCTGACCAAATTTTAGTGGCAACACAAGCTGCTTGCCAACTGTCTGATATGGAATGTGTCCATGTGCTTGTACTTGACTTTGGCCATGCTGCAGTGGCTGCATCTGCAGCAGCAGGATCTCAATGATTATTTGTGCAAGTATGCGACAAGCACAGGCTCTTGGGACCTGGGGTTCTATTTACCACTTCAGCAGCTCCTTCAGGACGCGTGCACCATCTTATCACTATTCAATAGGCAACCGGAATGGTGAGCCGCAATGACGCAGGGATTAGCAATATGATTCCTCTGATGTTCCTGCCGGAGCACACACTGAGTGGTGTAGTAGGCCGGGCAGTGGAGCCACAGTAGCAGGAGGAAGAAGAGGACTTCCTGATGTCTCAGGGCCATTAAGATCCTTTTAGAACTGAATCAATCCTTGTGAGTCAGAGACAGTAGCAGGCAGGAGGAGGGTTGGGGTGCCAGTGGTGAGGAAAAGGACACGGGGCAGACTATCAAGAGTAAATTTACCCCTCACAAACCCTGGGAGTTGTGCGTGGGTGTTGTGAGATTGTTAAGGACACTGTTGTCCTTAACGCTGTGGGACTGTGATCCATTTGCCGGTGCAGTCCCCCACATAGATTACATAGCCCTACAGTGCTGAGTGTGCTTTTATGAATGAGCACTCAGCGCTTTTGGGGCCAGTTCTGTGTATGACACAGCCCCAACAGTGCCAAGCTGTCATAAATAAAAGCTCACTCAGCGATGCAGGTCTGTGATCTACCTATTGGGGTTGTGTTTACAACCAGTCAAAGCAGATAGATCACATAGCCCCACAGTGCTAACTGATCTTTTATAAATGAACACTCAGCACTGTCAGAGTCAATACAGTGTATGACACAGCCCTGACAGCGCTGTGCATTCATTCATAAACTCTCAATCAGCGCTGTGGACTGTGATCTATCAGCCAGGGCTGTGTTTACAAGCAGCCCTGGCATATAAATTACATAGCTCTGCAGTGCTGAGTAATCTTTTATGAATGAATGCTCATCACTGTGGGTGCTGTGACATACACTGTACTGGCTCAGACATCACTAGGGTTGCCACCTGTCCAGGATACACCCGGACAGTCCGGGTTTTGAATGCTGTGTCTGGGTTTCATGGCAACAGAAACCCGGACACAAGATGTCAGGCAGACAGGAGCAACCAAAATTAAGATAGGGGCTACTGGCCCCCCACTGAAAATAGTCTGAATTGTGATATTTACATATGAATGGGTGGCGCTATTTACATATGAACACGCCACAGCTCATTCTCCCCAAAAAATGTCAGCGTGTCGCTAGAGTGTTCGGGTTTCACTTGAAGAAAAGGTGGCAACCCTAGACATCACTGATTGTTCTTTCATAAAAGATTACACAGCACTGTAGGGCTATGTGATCTATCTGCCGTGACTGCTTGTAATTTCCCGGGAAATATACAGTATAGATATTTATTAGCAACCTATGGTGCATGGAATGTGTACATATGTAAGGTCCCTGTTACACGTCCATGCATAAATCCCCTGCTGATCAGAGCAGTTAAGAACAGACCTTACCGTGTCTGTCTCTCTTGTGATGGAGAAAAAAATGAATTTACTGGACCCATGTTGATCTATGGGGAGTCGGATGTAAACAGACATGAGTTTGTTTACATCAGATTACCACTGATCCGCCACAATCAGGTCCGCCAAAACGGAAGTAGGATGTGAACAGACACTTGTCCATTTAGATCTGGCTGGCAATAGACTAACACAGGGCTTCCGATCCACCTGAAAAACTAACAGGCGGACCTGATCAGAATGCCCACGTGAAAGGGTTCTAAGGGATACAAAACATTTGCTACATAGTGGGCAATATGGAATTAGACAAAGAGATCTTCCTGGTGACTGCGGATTTACTCTCCCTGTCTGTTTACATGTGATCTCGGCGACATCGCGAGTTCACATGTAAACGAACAATCGGCTGCCTCACTCTACATTTAGTCCTGCTTGTGCAAAGGACGCTGCCGCCCCTCTGCGCCCTGCCGCCCCGAGGCCGGGCCTCGGTGGCCTTGTGGGGAATCCGGGCCTGCTCATTATACACAATTATTATTCAGGAGCATGCATTGGAAGCAGTAAAATAGGCCCTGGAAAGTTAAGGAAAGATAGTTAGGTCCTTTACAAAAAGATGATATTCTTGAACTCTTTAATTCAGTCTAAACCATAGCTATTTCTGGTGTGATGATAATTTTATAAGCAGACTATAGGATCAGCTATGAAAGCAATAGCCAATTCCTTCATACTTAAATCAATGTATGACACGTTTCATGCAAAAAAGAGCCTGAAATATTTTACTGACTCTACAAACAGTATTTAAGTTGTTGTAGCAGGCCATATATTGGACATACAGTGTGCAGCTTTTCATAAAAAATATCAACACTAGAGTGTATACATTTCCCCAAAAAAGCCTTAAAGCCCATTTCCATCTTTGCAGAGGTATTTTTAAAAAACATATTCCAGCAATGTACACCAAGTTTACATGAAGCAGACATATGCAGTTGCTGTATATGAACACATAAACTTACATCTTTTGTTAGATTTCCTCTTCATTTGGAAATGGACACCTTTGTGCTGTGCAAGCAATGTGTGTATATTACATCTGAGCTCTCTCTCTCTCTTCCCCCATTCATTAGTATTCATAGTGGAAACCCCCCTGGACATGACCTCCTCTTCTCCACCTTGTCCAATTGAAGAACATCATGTATTCATTGAACAAATACATTCTCTGAACAGCAATGGTGCCAAGCGAGAGACTCCCTGTGCTCAGGATGCAAAGGGAGGCGCATGGAGCCGTACTAAGAAGACCACAGCTATCACTGTATTTAGTGTGGACTACTAAAGTGATTTTCAGCATCCTCATCTGCCCTCCCTATATCAGATTTAAATACTTACATTGAGCCAAGCTGTAAGTTTCCAAAAAAGATAATTCCTGGCATTTCTACTTTAAAAAAGCAAACTAAATACCATTAAAATTAGCCTTAAGCTTCACCTGCTGGCTCATAGGCAAAAAGCAAAATATGGTAAATATGTTAAGTTAATATAGGAAAATAAACAATTTGACTACAATGATACCTGTAGCATAAAGAAATACATCAGCTTTGAAACAGCACTCTGCTCTTATCATGCTGAATGGATCAACATTTTCAGCCTACTCAGCTTGGTGTTGACATTAGGCCACAAATCTAAAAAAGGTTTCAAGACATATAATTTTACTTGTCACTGGTTGATTATGTGGCAGAGATGGCTGTTACGCTCAGTGCCGGTGCTAGGATACACA
>NW_017307669.1:198381-208547 GCF_000935625.1 Nanorana parkeri | reverse complement strand
GTTATTTTATAATGAGGACAGGCTGCTAGGGAGAAGATAACACAGTCCATAATGCAGATCTCATGCTCCAGCTGCCATACTGGACAGAACCTGTAGCAACTGTATTCACACCATCTCCTTAGGTAGCACAGGGACCTTCTTGGAGGATTGCTTTATTAAAATGTCCACTGAAATGTTGGCATATAGCTTCAAAGACACCAAGAGTTTGTATTAATTATTTAGGAACACCAAAGGCTAAAAGCATATTTTCCAAGCACCAGGGGTTGGCATTATACGTTTATTGATGCCAAAGTGTTGGAAAATTATCTTATTGATTTTGCTGGGTATTTTGCTCTGTCAGGCTGCTTTCGTATTTCCAGTCTTTTTCTTGACCACGGCTGCGTATAACTCGGTGTTGCCATCTTGTGGTTGCGGCTGCCGTGAAATGGGCTTGATCTCAGCATATGTAGTTTGAGCGTCAGAGCCTTTGGGAGCATTATCTGCCTCATTTCTTCTCTTATTACATGCCACATCTGCATAAATAATCCCATCATCCTGATGTGAAGAGATCTGCATAAAAATACAAATATAATAGCATGTTCATTTTTAGCATATTTTGTTTTGTCTAAGGGATTAATTTATCAATTTTTTCACCCAACACACAACTTTCACCCATTTTCACATAAGATTCAGGTAGAAAATGGATTAATCTTGGGGTAAAAACATTGATAAATAGACCCTCAAGTGTAAAAGTATACACACTTAAAGCCAAAAGCTGGGGGAAAAAATTATAATTAATATACCGCACTGTGTGAAGGACTGCTGTACAGTATAAAAATCTTAACTTACAGCGTGCACAATAATGCCAGTCTTCTGATCCCTGTGGGGCGTGAGGGATGTGACTTGAGCAGTGAAGTGTTCCGGCTGCATCACCCACTGCTCCTTATTATTTCCCTATTCACAAAATGCCTAGTTTTGTTCTCAAAGAATGCAAGGTGTTTTGTTATTGGAGGAGGAAAGGAGGGTGCGGGGTTGTGACGCCATCTCTCCTCCTCCTCACAGAACACCTTTTATTCTTGGCATTTTGTAAATGGTAGTAGTGAGTAGGGGCGGGTGATGCAGCTGAAGCACTTCACTGCTCGAGATGTATCCCTCACTCCCCTCCAGTGCCCGGAGGCTTGGTGTTATATGCAGGAGACTGAACTTTGCAGCAGGCCTCTACGCATAACACACAGCTTTTTAATACTTTACACACCCAGCGCAGTGTGTAAATTATAATTTTTTTCCAGAGTTTGGCTTTAATAATACATTTCACTTTACAATTGTAATTTTCTTTAAGTGAACACAATAAATTATGCTTCTGAGCTACCCATCCTGTGCCCCCCTGAATCCCTTTGGAAGCCTCACTGCTACCAAGAAAGAAAACATTGGACAATCTCAAACAAAAAGGACTTTTTGAAGGTTTGTACAGGAATGAGATGCATTAATATGATGAAAAAGGTTATCCAGCTTCTCAAATATGATCATACTAGGCCTATATATTTAAGTATGGTTTGCATGTAACAGGGTTCCTGTCTGAGATATTAATTCTAGGGAATGTACATTTGTACATTAATTGTTAACGCAGTGCTGTCTTTCATTCAAAAAGCTTTTTCTGTTACTGTATATAGTTACATAGGTGGAAAAAAGACACAAGTTCATCAAGTTCAACCTATAGAGATAAGAGAAAAAACCCACCGTGGTTACCCACCACTGATCCATAGGAAGGCCCAAAAACCCCTGTAAAGCATTTTTCAATTTGCTCCAACAGGAAAAACAAAATTCCTTCCTGATCCCATAAGGCAATCCAATATTTCCTTGATCATCAACCTCTGGTACTCAATATACTTACAAGAACTCAATATCCAGTAATATTCTGTGCATTTTGGAATGCATCCAGATTTTCTTTTCAAACAGTTAACTAGGGGGAGTCTAGTCCACATTTTCACAGCCCTAACTGTAAAGAATCCTTTCTGTATGCAAAGATTAAACCTCTTTTCCTCCAGACGCAAAGAGTGCCCCCTCATCCTTTGCAGTGACCTTAAAGTGAACAATTTGGCACCAGCTCACTATATGGACCATTTATGTATTTATACATAGTGATCATGTCCCTCCTTAATCGCCTCCTCTGCATAGAGAACAAATTCAGGTCAGATAATCTTTACTCATAGCTGAGCTCCTCCATGTCTCTTATGAGCTTAGTTGCCCTTCTCTGCACTTTCTCCAGTTCCACAACATCCTTTTTGTGAACTGGTGCCCAAAACTGAACTGCATATTCCAGATGAGGTCTTACTAATGCTTTGTACAGGGGCAGGATGATGTCTCTCTCTCTGGAGTCTATACCCCTTTTAATACAAGCAAGTAGTGTGCTTGCTTTAGAAACTGCTGCTTGACATTGCATGCTATTATTTAGCCTATGATCTACCAGAACAGTCAGATCTTTCTCCATCATTGACTTCCCCAAACATACTTCCCCTAGAGTGTATGACCCATGCATGTTTTTATTGCCCAAGTGCATAACTTTACATTTATCAACATTAAACCTAATTTGCCAAATAGATGCCCAATCACACGGTGCATTCAGATCTGCTTGTAAGTTGGAGAAGTCCAGTAATTACTGTATTCCATAGCTTGATGTCATCTGTTTTCTATACGCACTCATCTTAGGTGGCTCCCTGCTTCTGTGATCACTGAAGCATGTCTGCTACTCTGCTGCACAGATGTACTGCTCCTCAGCATCCTCACATCTATGCACAGTGTATAGAGAATGATGACACCAGGATCCTTAGACCACTGCAGCAGTGGGGGGGGAGATGTTCCAGACACCGGTCTAAGAACAAGCCAGTTTGGATGGTCTGGTGAGTATACATTTTTCCTTAGCACCTAGACATAAACAAGCACGTAACCCTTGAAATGCTGGGGTAGCCCAGAATCTTCTACATGAGCTGCTTTTGTGCCTGCAGCACCCATTAAATTCAATGGGTATGCATGGCAAAAGTGGGGGAAAAACCGAGCGCAAACACAACACACGTTCCTGGTACACCAAGGTGTGTACAGGGTGTTAGTGCTGAAACCATCAGCTCCTGGGATTGCTACTGTGCACTTCATAGCAACACAGTTCAGTACAATTCTTTAGCATTGTGTTAAATGAGAAGTGCTGTGACATTGAATGTGATGTCACAGGTATTTGCTTTCACTCCAGAATGTATGTTTGGAAGGGGGAAAGCTGACTATCCCCGGAGCAACAGATCACTGCAATATTGCATGCTGATAACAGTGTTCTTTTGCTTCAGAGGTGCATGGGGGAAGAGGGGCTGGGTCAGATCTAACACTTGTGATCCAGACCCCATAATGAAGAACAAAATGCGAAAATAAATTTAAAAAATAATTAAATCAAATTTAGCAAATTAAATCTAAATAAATCAAGTATAATTATCCACTCTTATTAATCCCCAGGTCCCTAAAAATACGTTGGATGCTTTGGGTAATATTCGTTTTTTTAATCCCAAATGCACTAAACTATTGTGCTTTAGACATGTAAGGGGCCAAATTTGAGGTCCCAGACATTTACCATATTGACCATCACTACTGAAATACCTAGGAAAGCCTGTATTGCCATTCGTTTAGTGCACTGCATTTTTTAAGCATCCCATTTAACTTGTATGGGAAAACTCAGGAGAAACCTGCCAAAAGTGCAACATGGATTATCCCCAAGCTGCTGTTATGCAGATCACATGGAAAGCAGTGGATTTTTTATGTGCATTTTGCCTCTGTAGCACAATGCATGTCAGTTCAGACAATTAAGAGCCAATCCTGACATGAGTTCTCAATTCCCTTCTTTCACTGTATAGTTTTTCAACTGTCTTGTTCCTTAATTCTAGGATATATCTACATCCTAACATTGAACATTAATACTGCTATATATTATACATTATGTGAAATTACCTTAACTTGAGCATAAGTGACTTCATCCTCCGGATTCCTCTCCCTTGGCTTCCTGTTCCCATTAGAAAATGCAATTTGATGGTAAACTAAAGTGTCCTCATTTTCCTGTAAATTAGGATTATGCAATATATATATATTAAAATGTCTTTATTTTTACACTTCTGCTTTACTACATAGCACAGTGTGCTTATTAAAATTGATTAACATACTGCGTCTGTCACAGGAGTCATCTCACAGCTATTGCTGGAATCCTTAGTACCTAAAACAAAAAGAACAGCAATGTTTTAAGTGGAAATGTTAAAATGAAAATACTTAATTTAGATTCCAGGAATTGCAGTAAAGTTTGATCTTCTATTTGTCTCAAGTGCAGGAAAACCACAACTTCCATGCAAGCTATTAACAGCTCTGTCATACTTCTGAATTCTTCTCGGGGCTAGTAACAAGGATCAGGGCTGGCCTTAAGGCGCCCTGTGCGAGAAAGCTTTACAGTGACCACACCCCTCAGTAACCACACCCCTCAGTGGCCACACCCATTTCTCCAATACCGGCACCATTTAAAGCCTCCCATTTTGTTAAGCCCTAGAAACACAGATTAAAAAGTATGATAAAAATAAAAAAACATTTCAAAGGTATTAAACCTGTAAGCACAATATAAGTATTCTTATTAAATAAAACAACAGTAGCCAAACAAGTGGTATACAATAAATGTCAAACTAAAATAGAATCTATAAAAAAAAGGGCCAGGATGTCATGCAGACCCTTTTTTCAAGTAAGTGCATCTAGAAAAGTAAAAACAAAAAACAACACAAAACCTAGACTACATGTTAAATAGTGTATACTGTTTACTCAAACAAAGTGCATGGTGCACAATGTTGTGTGTGTGTGTGTGTGTGTGTGTGTGTGTGTGGTGGGGGGGTTGTGTTTTTTCAAATTATTTTTTTGTTTATCATTTTTTTTAAACAGACCCCTGACATTTCCCTTTTGAAATATAAATATACATTGAGGACACACAGTCCTCAATCTCTTTTTCTGCAGCCTCAGCACTGAATTAATGGACAGCAGTACAGAGGCTTCCCATTCAGTCGCAAACTGTAGATAACAAATATTTACTATCAACCAGTTATGAATAGATAAAAGCCCCTGTACTGATCTGCTTCTACCCATGTGGAAACTCATGAATGAACAGGAAGTGATGTAAAGCACTTCCTGTTCATTCATAACTGGGGAAACAACTGTTTTGTCCCCAGTTCTTTACAAACATTGGAGTGATCAGCAATCACTCCAGTGTTTGTGCTGCACACAGGGGATTGGTAAACATTACACATATTTACCAATCTTCCGCTCAGACATCCTAAAAGTGACAGGAGTCGCTCGGTCACGCACAGGGCAGATCGGCCATCTTGGATTTGACAACCGGCGGCTTCTCCCTGCTCGTCCATCCTGATGACAGCACTCCCTACTGCGCCCCCTCCGCCGGCTTCAAGGCTCCATTTCTCCTCGGATTCCCGCTGCCTCTGCCCATACAAGCAGAAGCTGCAGGCTGTGCCGCCCCTCTACTCCCTGCCGCCCCGAGGCCATGGCCTCGGTGGCCTTGTGGGGAATCTGGCCCTACCTGCAGCTTGTGTCATAGTGAGCTGTCAGCCGCCTGGCACCCCTGTTGCCATGGCACCTTATGCGGCCACACAGCTCGCACACCCCAAAGGCTGGCCCTGACATGAAACCATCAATAACTTTGTTTCAAATTTGTCTTCAGTATCAATGATAATTGGTATGCTGCAACTAAAAACTTAAAGGAAAATGTGGTGGATGTTTATACACACACACACACACACACACACACACATATACATACACATTTTATATTGTTAGGTAAATGTGAAATATTACATATAAATATTTTTTATCTTGCAAATTGAGCTTATAGCTCTATTTCTCATTTCCTTGGGTCTTCTTATCTGTTTTTTTGAAAAACACGTTGCTTACAAAGCGCAATAGCTAAAGCTGAAATGTATACACACAAGTGAATGTGTTATAGCTGGACCAATTCCAGATAGAGAATACAACATTTTAGTTTTTTTGTCCAGTTCCATACAACTGCTGTGGTCATTATAATGGATCTAACTTTCCTTTCCCTATAGCAATTTTATTTCTGTTATATTGGAATAAGAAATGAGGACTGAAACTCCTCTTGCTGCAACAATATATTTGACACTTCATTGCTGTAGGGTTCAAAACCAAGATCTCTGCAAATACATCACCCTACTAGAGTTCTCAAAAGATATGAGATGTTAGAAGGGTGACTCACCCCAGCAGCATCTGTCAGTAATAAAAATATCACTGTTGACTTTTCTGTAGCTAGGACATAAATAGAAATTTATTTAAAGTGATATTAAAGCCAAAAGGTTTTTAAACTATTTCAAATGCTGATTAAGTCACCTACATTGGACTTACTGTACATTGATTTTAGCTTCCTGCAAGATCAGCTGCTCCCCTGAGCACTGGCCCTGATATGCTCATTTAGGGTGGCTACTATTCTTTGCAGGGTCCTATGGAGCCATCCTTTTCTGTGCCAGTAAGCTGTGTGTGTTTCTCCACAGGCACAGCAAGAACTCCTCTCCCCCCTGCTCCTACTTCCTCCCTACTTTGTTCTCCAAGCTAGTAGGTAGACAGCTACTGTATTCTTCTCTGTCCCTTGTGGTCTTGTACTGGACAGGAAGTTCAGGGAAGCCGAGCTGAAAGAGTGGGAGCCAGTTGTTTAGAAACATGATGACTCTAAAGGTGCCCATACACTGCACGATTCTCGTACGAGAATCTCGGTGGAAATCCCGCGATCGTACGAGAATCGTGCAGTGTGAATGAAGACGTGCGACCATTTCTACTGTACGGTCGCACGTCTTTTGTCTAAGGAGCATGCTAGAAAACCAGCCGAGAATCGTACGATTTTCGGCTGGTTTTTAGCATGATCGTAAGATCAATGCCGCACGGGCCGGTGTGCGCACGCGCACACTACCCGTTTAGCATTGCTGTCGTCGGAAGCCCGCCCCCTGAGCAAGTACGAACTGCCTGTCCAAGATGGGCTGATCGTACGTTTTTTTTAATTACTTTACAACCATCGCAAGACTAAGGTCTTGCGATGGTTGTAAAGTGTATGGCCACCTTAAGTGTTTGGGCAAAACATGTAAAGAAATACTTTGCTGGGCAATGTATATTTGTTTAATTAATTGTTGAAAAAGTTTGAGAGTTTAATACTACTGTTAGTTTGAATTCACTCTTGGAAGGAATCTTGAGCCATGTACATTTTATCAATCAGGGGAAATTAAATTTACATTATGCAGATACAATAGTGCAATAGTGTAAGGCTTAGTGCATAATGCAGTGGGTGAATTTGCTAACATAGCTGATTAAAATAAGGAAAGCAATTGCAAAACTTCAGAAAAGCAAAAATATTAAATCATATTTTTATTTTAGTCATTTTTTAATATTTATTTTCACTTCCTCATTTTGTCCTCTTGTCGTCACACAGCAGGAGGTCCTTATTGTGCAATTTTTTTTGCTTTCAGTTCTATCAGTCATTTTACATTTTATTCTATACAGAAAGTTCAGGCATTTATGACTAATGGTACGGTTAGACTAAGTAGACAAGGCTTGCTGTCCATCTTCCCTTGAGAAAGGGGAGCTTCTTTGAGAAATCTGTGGGGTTGATTTACTTAAGCAGTAGAGCATTTTCAATTTCAAGGAAAATGTTCACTTCTCTAAGTGAAAATTGACTTTCCAAAAAAAGACCCCAATCATGTGCAAGGAAAATGAAGGATAAAAAACAGGATTTTTGCTTGCACATGATTGGGTGATGGAAGTCAGCACAACTTCCTTAACTGTGTTGTCTGCATTAGCTTTCATTTTTCAGGCTAAGAACATTTTTAGCAAGTACAGATAGTACCTATTGACCTTGCCAGAATCACAGTGTCCTTGTCACTTCTTCTGAGATGAACTGGAAGCAAAAGCAATATTATTCACAGGATTCGGATACAAACCCAGAATCACTGGATAAAATTCAAAATATTAACAGTCACTTATAAAGCCATCCACAACTCTGCCCCCAGATATATCTCAAACCTTGTCTCAAAATATCACCCTAATCGTCCACTCTGCTCATCCCAGGACCTCCTGCTTTCCAGCTCCCTTGTCAACTCCTCCCATACTCGCCTCCAAGACTTCTCTAGAGTCTCGCCCATCCTCTGGAACTCTTTACCCCAACCTATCTGTCTATCACCCACCTTGACTGCCTTTAGGCGATCCCTTAAGACTCATCTCTTCAGGAAAGCCTATCCCACGTCAACCTAACCACTCAATCATCATGTTCTCAAACAATTCATCCCCACACAACGACCTCCTCATGTATCACTTCTCCCTCCCTTTTAGATTGTAAGCCCACAGGGGCAGGGCCCTCCTTACCATCTTGTCTTGAATTGTATTGTGATTGTAATGTCTTCCTCATATTGTAAAGCGCTGCGCAAACTGTTGGCGCTATATAAATCCTGTATAATAATAATAATGCCTCTCACTTCCTGTTTGCCAGATTATTGTGTATATGCCAGTATCTTGCTACTCCTACACTGTGCCTTTATTACCACTAGTCATCTACCTATCCTTGGGTGCTAATTCACCAACCACTCTGATTGCCCTCTACTTTAAAGAAGAACTATAGGGTACACCTTTTTGGTATTTTTAGTTTCCTAATGATACAGGAGTACATTTTGCAATAAAAAAGAAGTCATCAACTTGCGCAAATAGATCGATAGTTTATGGACTATACAGGTGAAACTCGAATAATAGAATATCGTGCAAAAGTAATTGCAGTAAGTGCTGCAAAAGGGGCCCAAACCAATTACTGAGTACATATGCATGCTTGTACTTTTCAGAGGTCAGATATTGTTCTATGTACAATCCTTGTTTTATTGATTGCATGTAATAATCTACTTTTTTGAGGTTGTGGATTTGTGGTTGTGGGGTTTTCATGAGCTGTAAGCCATAATCATCACAATTATGACAAATCACGGCTTGAATTATCTTGCTTTGCATGTAATGAGTCTATCTCATATATTAGTTTCACCTTTTAAGTTGCATTAGTGAAATAAATGAACTTTGCACGATATTCTATTATTCGAGTTTCACCTGTATAGTCCATAAACTATCGATCTATTTGCGCAAGTTGATGACTTCTTTTTTATTGCAAAATGTACTGTGAAGAAAACATAGGAAACCGGCGCACGGTTTCCTATGTTTTCTTCACAGTACATTTTGCAATGTACTTGTGTAATCAAAAATCCACCATAAGCTTGCAATTCAATATAAGATATTGTGGGTCAGAATCCTTCTCAGTCTTCTCTCCTCCCATTGAGTGACAGCGCCTTGTAGGAGCCACTGTGCTTTCATGAATACCCACGCAGGCGCAGCAGCTCCTTCCTCACAGCTCTGTCCCCGCCTCCCCTCCACGCTGCTGCCTCCATTTCTTCTTCTCCCTGGCTCATGCGGAACGACACAAAGGAGATCTGCAGCATTTCAACAACCGATCTTAGCTTGTCCAGTTACTGAAGCACTGCTGAAGATCTCTTTTGTGTTATTTCCCATGAGCCAGGGAGAAGAAGAGCATGGGGGAGGTGTCCCCGCAGCTCCATCCCTGCAGTTTGCTGTTTCAGCCACTAGATTAGTCCCATCACTCCCCATTTAATGGAGCTGAACAAAGGTAGACATGTTTGAAGTCCAGCCAAGGTGATAACAATGTGTACCCCCGTCCCTCCATAAATACAATATAGTAAGTGAGTGAAGACACCCTTGGGCAGGATGTGTCGCATTCCCAGGATTACCAGGTGCATATAAATGCAAAAAAAAGTCTTTTAAAAAAAATGCAGCCACCACATTTAAGGGATGGTAAGCTGCAACATATTAAAACATTTTTTTTAGGTTTAGATATGCATTAAGTTCATTAAGTTGACCCATTGCCAGCACACCTTCAGTGGTGCAGTATCAGCTGTGTAGGTGCAGGCCCGGCGCTACCGCAAGGCAAGTCAGGCGCCCGCTTGAGGGCGCTGCAGGGTGAGGGCGGAAAAAACAGGGCATTTTGACAAGTACTTGTACTTGTCAAAATCCCCCGATGCTTGCGCTATGTTTTTTTTTTTTCTTCCCTTACCTTCGGTGCGGGAGAG
>NW_017307669.1:179869-198352 GCF_000935625.1 Nanorana parkeri | reverse complement strand
GGGGGGGGTGTTTTCCCTGTTAAATGATAGTGACTTGCTGATTGCATAAAAACATTAAAAACAAATCGCAATCACCTGGCAGTTTCCATGCACAGCTTTGTTCCAATTTAAATTTAACTTTGTTTTTACTGTGTCAAGTTGGGTTAATGAAACAAGACCCCCATTAAATTATAGGTCAGTTAAAACAAAGAGTTAAATACATTTATATTGCATTCTCCACAATATTTAAAAAAAATCAACAATCCAGAAGACTGAGTAGGAACCTATTGGCAGCTGAGCAGACCCAGAAACCGGAAAGAAATATATCACCCCTTTAAATACGAAAGCAATAACATTTGGTTAATAGGCTAAACACATTAACAAAGGTTAGGAATAGGGTTGGGCTTGTGAGTTCGACTCGAACATCGCTAGTTTGTGTGTTCGCAAACAGACAAACTATAAGGGCGTTAGGCGGTCTATTCGACCGCTGAACGCCCCACAAGGCAATGCGCCTTGTGAAGTCCTAATTGGCTAAAGGCTTGCACCTGACCAGAGGTCAGGTGCAAGACTTTGCCCAATCAGAGCTCAGTACTGTGTAAGAGCCATAATTGGGCAAAGTCATTATGACTTTACCCAATCATGGCTCACCTGTCAGATGACGTGAAACTGTACACAGTTGGGCAGCGCTAGCTGTCACCGCTAGCTCTACCCAATTGTTTACAATTTCCCGGCATCTGTCAAAATGCCATTATGCGGCGGGTGTATGTCGCGAGTGGACGGGACGGTGGTCGACGTTTTTTAAAAATTATTATTTCTATTTTTTATTATTTTATTTTTTATTTCGTTGAGTCATCGTTGTCGTGGACAATGCCGGACGTCGTGATTGACCCTGGATTATGTAGATGGATCAGTTTGTTTGGGGGGTTTTTTAACAATAAAGGACTTTTTTAATTAAAGGATTTTTTTCCAAAAGTCTGTTTTTTTATTTAAATTGTATTTAACCCTTTAGTAAATGGGTAGGGGTACTCATTCACATGGGGGGGGAGCGCAACTGGGTGCCCCTTTATTAAAGGGGTACCTGCATGTGAATAAGCCCCCTACCCGCACCCCCACAACTTGTGGGGAAGGGGCCCTTGTCCCCATTGGCCCGGGGACAAGATGCTTTTCCAGGGGTGGCCCTGGGCATGTGGGACCCGAGGGCATGTGGCCTGGTATGGGAGGGAGGGGGCGCTGTCTCGTCCCCCCCATTTCCGGCCCTGCCAGGCCTATGCTCAGATCAAGGGTCAGTTATGGAATTTTAGGGGGGACCCCACGTTTCCCCCCTCACTTTTGGTGTAGGGTTCCTCCTTAAAATCCCTACCAGACCTTAAGGGGGAACCCCACACACTTTTTTTTTTTTCTTACATGGGGTCCGTCCTCAATATTCCTATCAGACCTTAAGGGTCTGGTATGACTTTTGGGGGGAACCCCATGCTTTTAAAAAAAAAAATGTGGTCCCTCCTAACATTCCTACCAGACCTGAAGGGTCTGGTATTGTCTGAGAGGAGGAGCTGCACACTTTAAAAAATGTGTTTTATTTCTTTAGCAATGTCAGTTTTGCTGCAGCTGGTTCTATACATTGTACAGATTTTCCACTTTACAGGCAGGTTAAGGGGACCCCCCCAAGCATGATATTTAAAGGATTTTTTCATTTTTATTGTAACCCTTTAAGTGACGTTAAAATCACTGCTCCTTTAAAAACGGTATTTCTTAAATGTTTTTTTTCCATTGATTCCTGTCCACTTTTTATGGCCAATAACTTGCATATAAGCCCTCTTAAAGGGGACAATTGATTTTGAAAGTTCTACCCTCATAGAAATGCATTGAGTTCAAATTCAAATGTTTTGGATGTTCTAAAGTTCAAATTTGAACCGAACTCGGACCTGTTCGGCTCATCACTTGCAAATTATATGCTAGAGTATTAAATTAGTGGACCAGTCTTACTAGGCTTCTATACTAATAAAGAAAATATACAAGAACGTGCATAATGTAAAATGGGAAATACTTTTCTTTGCACACAGACTTACCACAAACTACGCTCTTGTTTCGTATAATCCATAAAATCAGCGCTGTAGCAAGCCATATCGTTGGTATCGCAACTCCAGTTGCAATATAGTCGTTTTTACATATCTCAACTGTGCCTGCAAGTATGTGAAAGTCATTAAATAGCTGATGGTGTCAGCAATATATAAAAGTGTTATTATAAATCATTACACAGAACTTACACAAATCATATCTTGCATACCAAAGGTTCTCAAAACTGTCCTTAGGCCTTACTGCTAGTATGTGTTTTGTGTAGAATGGAGGAGTGAAGGGGTAATTTAAAGGCGATGGGTAGGTACAGTGTATTAAACACCTAATAATAAAAGGCTATCTGTACCTGAAATGTTGTCCAGTTTTGGATCTGTGATGATAGAATAAATAAGATAATTTTGGAGTGGTTGCGATGTACTCCCAACTTTAATTTTTGGACTGATCTTGTTTAGGAGATCCTTATAAAATGTATGGGCTGTAAGTCCTAAAGACAAGACTGAAACCCTTTGTTGTGGAAATTGATAATACCAGTGTGTACATAAACATGCATATCAAAACAAATCTCTTTAGGGCTTGTTCACAGCATCTGCGGACCAGATTCAGACCAGAACGTTTTTTATCTAGATCAAAAGCACATACACAGTAATTCCAATGGTAAAAATGAGGCTACTTCACAACAATACGTTCAGTTCCAGAACTTTAATTAAAAAAAGTATAACATGCATGCTGCATTTTTTTCTAGTCTGGAACACACACAAACACATGTAAACACACCAGAATGCACTGGAACGCACCTAAAACCAAAGAAAAAGCAATTGAGACAAAAAACGCACCAGAACGCATCAAAACATGCATGAACAACCATGTTTGCAGAAACACATCCAGATCTGGTCTGTAGATGGTGTGAACAAACTTTTAAAATTACTTAAAGTGGACCTTTCACCAAGACGCAAGTTTTGTTTATTTGATCTGGGTAAAAATGTAAAAATCACTGCATATAGGTAGATTAAATGTGTACCTCTAAGTAAAAAAGTCAGGTAAACTTACCTTAAACAAAAATTCTGGCCATATGAAAAATTAACCGTTGCAGTAGGACCACACCCGCACTGCAAGGATTAGGTGCTCATTTTGGTCTAGGCTCACCCAATCCTCAGTCCCATGTGGCTGCTAGACTGGTCCCTGCAGCCTCTCTCCCCCTCTGATCTGGCACTCTAAGGAACCCTGAGGCATCACGTCAGTGTATACAGTGTATTAGATGTGAGGACGCTGTGTTTTGCAGACAGTATGAACCAGCTACGACTAAGGTCTAACTCTACGACTAAGGTGTCTGAAAGGTGTTAGTGGGTTTATGATGTGAACTGTTCATCTGATATTTAATAAAGGATCGGAACATAAAGATGTTTGCCAGTACCTGTTATATTCGTTATAAACTCATCTTAGTCCTGTGTCGCCTAGGACAGGGTGACAGCTTGCTCCCTCCAGTGAGATTCCCTGGCATTGGATGGAAGTGTCTTTTTACAATATTTGGGGTACTCATTGTTCCCAGGTGGAGGGAAATTGATGGTATCCTTCAATGTGGAAGGCACGAGTAAGGTAAGTCACTTTTTTCCTTACAGATACAGTTAGTAAAGTAAGCTACGGATATGTAGTGATTTTTATGGGGATGGGGACCAGGATCTAAAGTAAGAGTAAGAGGTAAGTAAAAATACAATATATATTATATTATCATATAAATACAGTACGTACGTACAGTACGTATGTACAGTACAGTACATCCACTGTACTGTACATACAGTACAGTACAGTACAGTGGATCTTTAGCCAAAAACATTTTTTGCTAGTTTTGAACAGAGTGGGTGTTAGAATACACATTACTGTGTTTATAGCAACAACTTCTGCAGTATACAATTTCGGTTACTAGATGGCAGTGTTTATAAGTTCTGTTATATACAGTATCTATGGTATGCTCTGTTGTATTGAAAAAGGTAGAGAATAAGACTGTGGCTTCCTTCCTGTTTCCATGCCATGTTGTCAGGGTTCCACCCTGACTTATCTGGTTTGCAGCATTCTGGCTTGGCTGCCATTTTACCCACCTGTGATTCCTCCTTTGCCTGAGCAGACTCTGTAGTGTTGCTCACTACTTCCAAGCTCCCTCTTATGGCCAAACAGGAGAGCATCATCTGAAAGAGCCAGATGGGAGTTTCCTTTCTGAGTTATGATGTCACCCCACTCACTATATAAATCACTCAGTCCAGTGTGACCTTGCCCTTTTGGGGTCTTATCTGTTAGTGCATGTCTGCTGTTCTAAGTATTCTGATTCTGTGTATGACCCGATCCTGGCTGACGTTCTCCTCTGGTTCCTGCTCCTGGCTTGTTCCTGACGATGCTGATCTCCGTGTTCCTGACCTGGCTTGTACGATTATAAATCTGTTCTTCATAAATATTTTAACTAGCACATTATGCTTGTCTGGTTTTCATTGTGCTCTGACATTACGCAAGGGCCATGAATCCGGACGGTGCTAGTGTAAACCCTAGTCCCTCTCCGTTGCAGACTTTTTTTTACCAGGCTTCATTCGCAGGATCAAAGAATGGTGCGGTTCGCTCAGGCCCTGCAGGCCCTGCTCTCTCGCACGGCTCATTTGGACCCAGCTAATGCCTCGCCTCCGGGCCCTGCCACCACCCCTGCTTGTCCTTCCATTGCTCCTGAGCCTACCCCTGGAAGGGGCATGTCGGGTCAAGCTCCCTTACCCCAACGCTACGGGGGTGACCCCAATCATTGCTGCGGATTCCTGAACCAGGTGGGAATCTATTTTGAGTTGGTTCCGCAGGCTTTTCCTGGTGACAGGGTGAAGGTCGGGTTCTTGATATCCTTATTAATGGATAAAGCATTAGCGAGGGCTAATCCGCTTTAGGAGAACGATAAGCCCATTATTTTAAACTACAGAGAATATGTGGCCTCCTTCAGACGGGTATTTGATGTGCCAGCTCGATCCCTCTCTGCCGCTAAACAGCTTATGTCCATCCGGCAGGGTGTGAGAACTGTAGATTCTTGGGCTTCGCCAACTATTATCGCAAATACATCAAGAATTTCTAAACTCTGGTCAAACCCATCACTGACTTGACTAAGAAGGGTGCGGATCCTTTTTTCTGGTCTCCAGCTGCTGAACAAGCCTTTGAAAAGTTGAAATTGGCTTTTATCACTGCACCAGTGTTAGCCCACCCTAACCCGGCTTTGCCATTTTGGAGGTGGATGCGTCTGACACAGGAGAGGGCGCCCTCCTGTCTCAACGTTCTTCACCCAGGACCAACTTCATCCTTGGGTGGGTTCTTTTCTAAGAAACTGTCTCCGGCTGAGAGTAAGTACGAGATTGGCGACAGGGAAATGTTTGGCGATTATCTTGGCCCTCAAGGAATGGTGGCATCTCCTTGAGGGGACCACTGTTCCAGTGTTAATACTCACTGACCACAAGAATCTCACTTATCTCTCGGAGGCCAAACGACTATCCTCCCGTCAGGCCAGATGGGCCTTGTTCTTGTCTTGTTTCAACAACATTGTTTCTTATTTGCCTGGGTCTAGGAACATTAAGGCTGACGCCCTGTCCCACCAATTTGACGTACTGTCCAAGGAGGTTACTGAACCTGTTCCTATTGTACCTCCTAATTGCATTCTTGCCTCAGTACGCTCCAGTTTGACGTCACCTATGGGGGGACAAATTTTGGTTGGTCAGTCCGATTCTCCTCCGGGGAGACCGGTGGGAAAGTGCTTTGTACCAGTAGACCTTCGAACTAAGCTCCTTTCCATATACCACAATGCCAAAGCTTCAGGCCACTGAACCAGGTGGGAATCTATGATTTGGTCTGTGACTAGACAGTTTTGTTGGCCAGGGATCCGTACTGACATTTATGATTTTGTAGCCTCTTGTCAGGTTTGTGCTCAGTTCAAAAACCCCCGCCACCTTTCTGTGGGATTGTTGCAGCCCATCCTGAATGGTGAGTGTCCCTGGACGCACTTATCTATGGATTTTATTGTAGACTTGCCTAATTCTAAATGCCACAAAACTATCCTCATGGTGGCAGATAGATTTTCGAAGATGATTCATTGTGTTCCTTTAAAAAAACGTCCTTCTGCCCATGAGCTTGCCATCATTTTTGCTAGGGAGATCTTCCAATTGCATGGGGTACCTCGGGTCATTGTCTTAGATAGGGGCAGCCAGTTTGTCTCTTGGTTTTGGCATGCCTTCTGTGCTCAGTTGGGGATTCAGCTTTCCTTCTCCTCGACTTACCATCCCCAGTCCAACGGTGCTGCAGAGCAGGCTAACCAAGCCTTGGAGCAATTCCTAAGGTGTTACATTTCAGACCATCATGACAACTGGTCGGACCGGTTACTGTGGGCAGAGTTCGCTCATAATAGCCACGTTAATACCCCCACTCGCCTTTCACCCTTCCTGGTGAACTTTGGGTTTCAATCTGCAGTGTTGCCCGATTCGTTCCGATCCCAAAGGTTACCGGCTTTGGAGGACCATCTTCAAGAGCTCCGCTTCACATGAGTACAGGTCCAGGGGAGTCTTCGACGTGCAGCTTGAGACCAGAAGCACCAGGCTGATCGTAGACGTATGCCTGCTCCATGCTACCAGGGCGGGGAGAGGGTTTGGCTATCCTCTCGCAATTTGCATCTCCGGGTTCCCACCAACAAGCTGACTCCCCGTTTCATTGGACCATATCGTATCCTTCGCAAGATCAATCCAGTAGCTTATACTCTAGACCTCACTAAGTCCATGCACATTCCCAATGTTTTCCATGTCTCACTCCTTAAGCCAATGATCTGTAATCGCTTCATTTCTGCTGCCCGTCCTAGACCCGTCATAGTCAATGTTCATGAGGAGTACGTTATTCGCAGTATAATTGATTCCCTGTATACAAACGAGGGATAGGGGGCTAAACATCTGTATATACATATAAATACAGCTCTTGGGTCTCCTATAAATATTCAATACAATTAATATTTCTCTCCATAAGGAGATCTCATTAAAAGCAAAAAATCATATCAATTATAAATAAATTAATATATTAGATTTTAATTTAATTACCAAAATTGCACAATACATATACACAGGAAATCTAAAATCATTTAAAAACGGAATTTAACCCCTTTAGTGGTCAATAAACATGATTATCATTGAATATTATATGCAATAACCCAATAGTGGATGATTGAGAGATGGTTAAATATATATCAACAAACGTATCGGGAATCCAGCAGCGTATCTGATGTTAAATGCCTTTGTAGCGGATTGTTGAAAACAGTATCCTTCAAGTATTACAGGATTGTCTGAAAGTGATATCAATTGTATCAGTTGTTGTAATCCAGCAATGGACAACTTTTATCCAAACAGTGAGCAAGAGGCTAGGCTTATATAGGGAAGTGATGATTGAAGTTTGAAGTCACTTCCTGTGCGCCGCCTGGACATTTTCCCGCCTTTTTCCATCAGGTTGAGGTCACTTCCTGTGCGCCTCCTGGGCATTTTCCTGCCTTTTCCCATCAGGTTGAGGTCACTTCCTGTGCACCTCCTGGGCATTTTCCTGCCTTTTTCCATCAGGTCTTCTGCGCATGCGCGGGTTGGCGCACTGACGCGTCTTTGGCGCATGCACAGTTGGCGCGGATTTCCTCTTGCGGCAACGCACCATTGGCACATGCGTAGTAAACCCTGGACTCTTACACTTATTTTCCTTTTTACGCAATTGCAAATAGCAAGCAGCCGCTTGATGGATATCTCTCACCACATGGGGAAGCAAATCAACGTGTTTCTCCCGAAAGGGCTTTGTCAGAGGGGCGTCATCTGCTTTTACTGCAAACAGGTGATCCTTATATCCATATTCGTGCAATCAATTTCAGGAGTGCTATGCATTCCAAAGAGCGGAAAGAGCACATTTCCTGTTTGCGCTTCATTTTTTGCTTAGTAATGCAGATTTCAATGTTGGTATCTTTCTCAATTAAGTCATAGATTTCTCAGCAGTTATCCCTGGAGTTCATCTATATAAACTATCTTCAAAGTATAACATTGACACTTTAATCTTACAAAATATAAATATTTATTTTCCCTATTATATAAACCTTAATTTTTCATGAATCTACCAGGTAAGTTTGAGAAACAAAAACCATTATGAGTACCATGCTGACTGGGACTCAATTAGAAGAAACAACTAAAGTTAATCGGATCATTGATCCCCGGTTCTTCATGGGATCTAATTTGATGAATCCACCTACACTCTCCTTGTAGTAGATATTTATCCCAATTAACCCCCACCCCCGGTTTTGTTTATGGACCCGATCAAGGACAAAAAACCGAAGCTTATCTATGTTCCCATTATGTACCTGAATAACATGTCTTGCCACTGGGAATCTCAGATCATGGGCAGTCACATCTGCCAAGTGATCCGAAATCCTTCTTTTTAGCATCCTTCGTGTCTTTCCTACATAAAACATGTCACATTGACACAATAGCAGGTATATAACACCCTCAGTTTCACAATTGGCATAGTGTCGGCTTTGAATCTGCTGACGCTTTCGGGTAACCACCTGTGACCCCACATTAATATATTTGCAAAACTTCTGTCCTGGGATATTTACAACATTTCCCTTTTCTGTTAGTATTATATTCACTTTTAACTAGTTTATCTTTTAAAGATGGACATCGACGGTAAGTTAGGGGTTGGTTGCTTGGGCAGAAATTTCGATATTCTCGAATCCCTCAATAAACAATGCCAATGTTTGTTCAAAATCCTAAATATTTCTTTATGTTGATTATTGTAGGTAAGAATCATTCTGACACAATCATTACCATTTTTGTCTTTACTGTTATTTTTGGTTTTATTTATTTAAATGCTTCCCCTCCATCTTTGCCCGCCTATATGCTTTACTGAGGATTTTGTCTGTATACCCCCTTGCTCTAAGTCTTTCTCTTAAACCGTTAGCTTCCCTCTCGAAATCAACCTCTTTTAATCAATTACGTCTCACCCTTAAATATTGTCCATAAGGGACACTACTGGCCTCCAAAATGGCATTGCCAGCAGTGTGTTTTCTATATAAACTCGTATACAATTTCCCTTCATAATTTTTGCAAATAACCACATCTAGAAAGGGAAGCCTACAGGCAGGGTTGTAACAACCGGGGGGGGGGCGCCGGAATGTCTGCCCCTGGCGCAGGGCTGGGGGGGCGCCAGCCGCCGGGCAGTGACAAGCGGGCGAATTAAAGATTTACCGGCAATAACGGGGCTGCCCTGATAGGCAATAACGGGGCTGCCCTGGGGGCCTCAGACGTGAGGACCCAGCGTGCAGCAGCTTCACAATGCAGAGAGAGACAGAGATCAGCACGTCTGTGACAAGGTGAGTGATTTAATGTTTTTTTTTGTTTTCTCGGTCTCCCCGTGCTGCTTCCTCCGGCCGTGTAAACTGACACCAGCCAGGAGGACAGTGTCAGACGGCTGAGGAGACTATCTGCCATTCCAGAACACAGAATAGCTGAACTTGAAAGTTTCAACCATTCTGTGTTCTATTACAAGAACACCATTTAGTTCAGCAGGTTTCAACTGAAGAGGACCGGGACCAAACGGCTTTAGGGCTCAGTCACACCAGATGCAGTGCGTTCCGGCCCGATTCTGGCCAGAGCGCACTGCCTCGCATTGCGGCCAGCTCACTTTTTTGTGGGGCAGGAGAGGGTGTGGTGGGCCATTGAAGTGAATGGCACCGTAGCCACGCCCTCCGGCTGCAATGCAATTGGCCGCACGGGATCGCAACGCACATTATGCCTGCGGTCCGGTGTGGGCAAAATAGTACTTGCAGCATTTTGACCACAGGCATAATGTGCTTTGCGATCCCCTGCGGCCGTTCGCATTGTGGCCAGAGGGCGTGGCTAGGGAGCCATTCACTTCAATGGCCCACCACACCCCCTGCTGCCCCACAAAAAAGTGAGCCGGCCGCAATGCGAGGCAGTGCGTTCTGGCCAGAATGGGGCCGAAACGCACTGCATCTGGTGTGAAGGAGGCCTTAGTGATTTTAATATGAAAAAGTTTAATAGAAAAAAATCAAACATTAAAAAAGTGAAAGACCATATTCCATCTTCCCATTAAAAACCTTTGACAACGTTGTCCACAACCATTCACACTCCCACTCATACAGACGGCCCTGCACACTTCCCAAATAATGGAAAATCACTGTTGCTGGATCTATCACTGACTCTGTGGAGCTCATGGAGGGTATAGAGGGTGAGGGCCATATCACACCATAAAGAGTGCGTTCCAGTGCGTTCAGCCTATGGAACGCACTGGAAGGCAACTTGGCCGGCTCACTTTGTTTTGGGGCGGGAGGGGGCATGCTTGCAGCATTTTTGGCAGATCGCATTGGACCGGAACGCAGGCACTAATGTGCCACGCATTCGGGTGCCAGGGATCGCACCGCGGGCTGTGGGCCATTGAGTTCAATGCACCACCAGTGTATTCCAGAGGCCGAACGCACTGGAATGTATTCTTGATGGTGTGACTCAACCACTTGAAGTCCGCGGTGTTAAACCCCCTTCCCATCCAGGCCATTTTTCAGTATTCAGCGCTGCGGTACTTTAACTTTTATTCCGTCATGCAACGCTGTACTGAAATTAATTTTATACCATTTTTTAGGGACAGATAGAGCTTTCTTTTGGTGGTATTTATTCACCACTGGGGGTTTTATTTTTTGCGAAACCTCAAAAAAACTAAATTACCCAAAATTGGCCATAGGCAACGCTTTAAAAGCTTTTACCGCTCATCAGTTTAGTGTTATCAGTGATTGATGGCCCTAAAATGATTGCTCTCACTGCGACGTTCGCGGCGATATGTAACATGTGTAACGCAATTGTCGTTTTCACGCGCTGGTGCACCGGACGCGTATTTACGTTTATATGTGCGTAAACGTGGGGGACTTAAACATTTTGGGGGAGGGGTTTTAACTTTTTTTATATGTGACTTTTATTCTTTTTACTTTTTTTTATTTATATATATATTTTTTTACACTTATTGTTATTGCTATTACATAGGGGTTAACAATCCCCCTATATAATAGCACAGGTACACTGACAGGTCCTCTTTATGGAGACATTAGGGGTCTCTAGGACCCCTAATGTCACCTGGGGTCCCCAAAAGCTGATCTCCCTCCCTCTTCCTCCTGACGCCCTCCAGAGCCGGTCCCGGGCCGCAGATGGGCCAGCGGATCCCGGGATTGAAGGTGAGGGGTTAGGAGTGGGGGCGGCGGCAGCAGAGGGGGGGTCACACACCAGCACATATGCACGATCAGCTGGCTATAGAGCCGCCGATTGGATATATGTTAAACAGCCGGTAACGGCTCTATGCATTGCACGGGCTTTTTCTGCCCGCGCGCAAGAGCAGAAAAAAAATGCCGTCTGGAGACGGCAACCCGCTAATGCAGCTGTGCCGTCCGTCCGTTTTTTTTTCAACGGGCGGACGGCAACTGGTTAATAAGGACAGCAGAATCTCTGTCTTATTTAACCTAAAATGTAATTTCTTAGACAAATGGAAATTCCTGACTTGTTGTACTAATCCCCTTCCTCCAGGTAGAGTATAGAACATCCAAAAGTCTTCAGCGATATCCACCAGTATCATTACTCGCACTCTGAGGAGATCAACATTGGTGGATATCGCTGAAGACTTTTGGATGAACTATACTCTACTGCTGTCCTTATTAACCCTCTAAACCCTCCACACGGTCAGTGATAGATCCAGCAACAGTGATTTTCCATTATTTAGCAAGTGTGCGGGGCCGTCTGTATGAGTGGGAGTGTGAATGGTGTTGGACAACGTTGTCAAAGGTTTTTAATGGGAAGATGCAATCTGATGATTCACTTTTTTGATGTTTGATTTTTTTTTTAAATAAACCTTTTCATATTAAATACCTGTACACCCCCACATATCATCAATTTTGTTCTGCCCCGGGCGCCGGGTTACTCTGGTTACGCCACTGCCTACAGGTATCTACCTCCATAGTTAATTTTAAATTTAAATAATTGAAATTCAGCACATCAACAAAATCCTGCAATAATTCCATCCCTCCTGCCCAGAGCATGAAGATATCATCATTGTACCTGTGCCATTATAGAACGTGACACAGTACATGGATAAGTCCTCTCTTGCCCAGACATAATTTTCCCATCCTCCCAAATATACACCATATTGCCAAAAGTATTGGGACGTCTGCCTTTACACGCACATGAACTTTAATGGCATCCCAGTCTTAGTCCATAGGGTTTAATATTGAGTTGCCCCACCCTCCGCAGCTATAACAGTTTTAACTCTTCTGTGAAGGCTGTCCTCAAGGTTTAGGAGTGTGTCTGTGAGAATGTTTGACCATTCTTCCAGAAGCGCATTTGTGAGGTAAGGTATTGATGTTGTACGAGAAGGCCTGGCTCGCAGTCTCCACTCTAATTCATCCCAAAGGTGTTCTATCGGTTTGAGGCCAGGACTCTGTGACTCTGGTGCGCAGTCATGTTGGAACAGGAAGGGTCCATCCCCAAACTGTTCCCACAAAGTTGGGAGCATGAAATTGTCCAAAATGTCTTGGTATGCTGATGCCTTAAGAGTTCCCTTCACTGGAACTGAGGGGCCATGCCCAACCCCTGAAAAACAACCCCACACCATTACCCCCCCACCAAACTTTACACTTGGCACAATGCAGTCAAGTACCGTTCTCTTGGCAACCACCAAACCCAGACACATCCATCAGATTGCCAGACAATGAAGTGTGATTTGTCACTCCGTTTCCACTTCTCTAGAGTCCAGTCTGACCAGCGTGCTTTACACCACTGCATCCAATGCTTTGCATTGCACTTTGTGATGTAAGGTTTGGATGCAGCTGCTCGGCCATGGAAACCAATTCCATGAAGCTCTCTCTACGCACTGCTGTTGTGCCATTCTGAAGGCCACACGAAGTTTGCTAGTCTATAGCTATTGACTCTGCAGACAGTTAGTGACTATTGCGCACTGTGCGCCTCAGCACGCACTGACCCCGCTTTGTTATAATACCACTAACAGTTGACCGTAGAATATTTTCACCTAAATCTAATGATTTGGAGGGGTGTCCCAATACTTTTGGCAATATAGTGTAGGTTCGCGTATGAAGTGGCACACTTGGTCCCCATGGGTCAAAATACATTTCAGTAGCTCCAATACAAAATCATTGTGTTCATATTCCGTAATGCCTAAAATGACTAAAAACCTCTCAACCATCTTCAAATCTTTCGAGTGGGGTATAGAGGAATATAGAGCCTCTACATCCAAACCCACCAGTAAGGTGTTCTCTAGAACTTCAAGATCTCTTATAATCGATATCAAATTTGGGGTGTCCCTAACATGTGATGTCAATGATTCTATATGTGGGTGGAGACAGTGATCGACATAAACAGTAATATTTTCAGTGAGTGACCCACAACTTGAAATAATCTGTCTTTCCAGTGTTTTTGTTTTATTTTTGAGGATCTTAGGTAAGGCATATAAGACGGGAGTCCTAGGATGGGGGTCCTTCAAAAAATCACATGTTCCTTTATCAATTAAACCATGCTCCAATGCTCTATCCAATATTCCAAAAAGTTCCATTTGGTAATTGACCAAAGATGGTGCAGTAATTGGTTCATACCAATATGGATTGTCTAAAATCCCCATTACCATGTCACAGTAGTATTTATTTATCATGATGACCACATTTCCACCGTTGTCCGCAGATTTTATCACAACATCTCTATTCTCTTGTAATTCCACCAGAGTTTTCTCTCATCTCGAGTTAGATTATCCTCCTTCAATTTGTAAGACAATCCTGCCATAACATCGCCACTAACTCTTCTAGCAAAATGTAAGATATTAGCATTCTGCAACAAGGGTGGAAAAGTCATCGATTTTCATTTGAAATGGGGTTGTACAGACCGGGAAGCATTCTCAATGTCCTCATCCTCAGAGATAAGTTCTTCTATCCATAGTTCATGGAGATCTCTCAATGCTCTATAATCCTTTTTGGAAAAATCACTCCAATCTTTCAAAATCCCCCCTAGGGGCTGATTTTCTTTATCATGTAGTTGTTTTAATAAAAGTTTCCTAGCGAAAAGGTTTACATCTTTAATCAATTCAAATCTATCAAGAGGTGCCTCTGGACAGAAGGTTAACCCCTTGGAGATAAGAAGTAATTGTTCTTTAGAAAATACATAGGGTGTCAAGTTGACAACTTGTAAATTTTGCACTATATATGCTTCAAAAGGTATTGGTCCAATATCGTTTTCTTTGTGTTTTGAATATTGATAGATGTTCTCCCCTGTTTTACTTTTCTTTCCCTTTCTCCTATACTTTGTAAACCTCCTCTCAATATCGGTGGATTTAGTGTTTCTCCTAAAAAAGGAAAATCATCTGTCCTTATAATCCCATTTTCAATATGTTCCCCTAATATGTTATTCCCACCTGTTACTGCATGATCAGTCTCTTTAGTGTTCCTAACACTACGTACTCTGGAATCTTTCTTCATTCTTTTCTCCTTAAATTTCTGTTTCCAAAGACATGTATTGTATCTTCCCATATTTCATGTTACACTCTCATCAGTTGATGATAATCCTGATTCAGTTCCTTCTGATAATGGATCGCCCAAATCCTTTCCAACAAAATTGTTCATGTTTGAAATATTTGTATCCCTTCTCCAATCTCATCTCCTCTGTGGTTCCCATCTGTATGCCATTCCACCCACAAATGCTTCTCTATCAAACTTTGAATCTTTGTTTCTACTAGCTCTTTGTTGTATGTCTCTATTTGTGTATGTAATTATGTCATGGATAACTCAAAGTCCTGTGTGTCATGGGGTCGCTTGCAGTACTTTTGGAAGGGCTATGGTCCGGAGGAACGCTCTTGGGTGGCATCTGAAGATGTTCACGCCTCTGTTCTGTTGCGCTCCTCCCATGCTCATTTTCCCTCTAAACCAGGTCCCTCTCCGCGCAGAGGGGGTCATTGAGGGGAGGGTGCTGTAAGGGTTCCACCCTGACTTATCTAGTTTGCAGCATTCTGGCTTGGCTGCCGTTTTACCCACCTGTGATTCCTCCTTTGCCTGAGCAGACTCTGTACCGTTGCTCACTACTTCCAGGCTCCCTCTTATGTCCAAACAGGAGAGCATCATCTCAGAGATCCAGATGGGAGTTTCCTGTCTCTGAGTGATGATGTCACCCCACTCACTATATAAAACACTCAGTCCAGTCTGACCTTGCCCTTGCTGGGTCTTATCTGCTAGTGCATTCCTGCTGCTCTAAGTATTCTGATTCTGTGTATGACCCGATCCTGGCTGACGTTCTCCCCTGGTTCCTGCTTCTGGCTTTTTCCTGACGACGCTGATCTCCGTGTTCCTGACCTGGCATGTACGATTACCCACTCCGGCTCCTGACCTTGGCTTGGCTTTGTTATTTTTGCTTGCTCTTGTGGACACTGTTCTACATAAACATTTTAACTAGCACCTTTATGCTTGTCTGGTTTTCATTGTGCTCTGACAAATGTGCAGCATGCATATCTGACTATGTGCTTGTGTTTCTCTGTGAGGCTGTGCAAGAAGTTCCAACAGTGGGAAAGGGTTAGGATTTCTGTCAGGTTATCATCTCTAAAGCCACAAAAAGATAACCACGACCAGCGCCAAATAAACACAACCAAAAGGAACCCCCCTGTGGCCCAAAGAGTTACTTGGAATCCAGAACAGATGCTCCGTTACAGATAAGGGATCCTGAACACTGCATAGGAAAGAAGAGAAAACATTGGGTTTCCTGACCTGGTGCAAAAATCCTTTTTATTGGTAAAAGCTAATAATACAACACATTATACTCACAAGCGGAGCAAGATAAATGTCAAATTGGACTGGTAGTCCTCAATGGATGAACTGCTGTGGAGATGAATAAAAATATCCAGGAGCTCTGCTATGCGCAGAGTCACGCTACCTCTAGCTAAACATGTTTTCGGGGAAACTCCTCCTTCTTCAGAGCCGAGTAGCTAACTAGCAATGTGCTGATTTGTACTCTGTAGTCGATCAATGAGCCTCTAAGGGATTGTAAAATGACCTATCAACCAATAGCATTTTGTTGCTAGGAGACCCCTTGGCTGGCCAATCAGGACTAAGGGGGTGTTACTTTTATCAGGAGAACAGGGAAATCTACCGTATTCATGAGGTGGCCAAATAACCCTGCTGGGCAGACGTTTTATAAATAAACCTGTATGTTATCTGTTTTTCATGAACTGATGCACCTTACTTTTATATAACTCATGGACTGCACCAGTTTTTCACCGTTTTAGCCAAGACCACTTGTGCTGCCTCAAGCAGTTGTATGGCAATGCACATGCATTGATGTTTATTGTGTATTAGTATAGTTAAAGGAGTGATTTACACTGAAACTGTCACACTCCGACTTCCGCTGTCAATCAGCTAGCTGGGTGGATCTCGACAGTATTATGGTGATCCATCTCGGCTGCGGCGCTCTAAGTATATAGCGAGCAATAGCCCACTATCTACTGAGCTTTGGGTCATGTGAGGTCCTCCCGTGACTCTAAAGAGAACTATGGGATAAAAAGGTTACCCAATAGTTCTCTTTTAATGTTTTCTATGATGGCACATATGCTTGTGGTCATTGAGTTTATGAGCGGTGAGGGGGAGAGAAGCCGCGTCCGCAGCTGTCAGGATGGCTGAGCGGTGAGGAGAGAAGCCGCGCCAGCAGCTGACAGGATGGCCGAGCAGGTAGGAGATCGGAGCCGCTGTCAACCTGCCAGTTTCAGGATGGTTATTATGAGACATGTGCGATGACTAAAAATTAATTCAAGATGAAATAAACGAAAACTAAAAACGTTTTCATTTGTTTAATCAAACAAAAATAATTTTTCTGCTATTTTGGATTCAGCCATTGGCGTGTTCTGGAGGCAGGGCTCATGACATCATATAACACTGCACGTGTTGGCCGCCGCCATCTTGGTGTATATCTAGGTATACATCAAGATGGCGGCGCCTATATCGGCACCACGCATGCATGGCGTCATGTAACGTCATGCTCTCCGCCTCGAAGATGGTGGCACGCATTCACAGAACACGCCGATGGCCAACATGGCCGCCGTACATTGTCAAACTGAATACATTTTTCGTATATTCGGGCATATAGTAATTCATTAATTTACATGTAGTCTGGGTTTTGTGTTCTGTTTTCTATTTCTACTTTTCTAGATATACTTACTTGAAGAAAGGCATCGGCATGACATCCTGACACTTTATTTTTATAGACTGTATTCTAGTTTGACATTTATTGTTTACCTTCTGTTGTTTTATTTGATAAGAATACTTATATTGTGCCTACAAGTTTAATAGCTTTAAACAAAAGTTTTATTTTTATCATACTTTTTAATATGTTTCTTTGCGGCTTAACAAAATAGGAGTCTTTAAATGGTGCGGATATTGCGGGGAAAGGGGTGTGATTACTGGGGGTGTGGTCATTGAAGGGTGTGGTCACTGAGGGGTGTAGTCACTGAGGGGTGCTGTAAAGCTGTCTCGCTCAGGGCGCCTAAAGGCCTAAGGCTGGCCCTGGGCGTGTGGAGCGTGGATGTGGGTTGGCAGATCTGGTAATGGCAAGCGTGAGGCAGGGAGGAGGTGCGGCACGCGGCGTGTGTGAAGCCGTGATCAGGGACAACTAATCCAAAGCTGATTCATCGAGGATTGAAAATGTTGACAACTTTTTCAATCATCGATTATAATCGACTTAGTCGATTAGTTGTTGCAGCCCTACATTCATCCCTGATTTCTGGGCACAGTCCCCGGATTCAGGAGACCGTCCCCTGACAAATTATGTCCCCGGGAACATAAAATAAACCAATTTTTTTTTTTAATACTCACCTGATCCATGGATCCACCTACAAGCGAGGCCTCCCGTCTCCCACGCTGTTAGAAGCTGTATACAGAGCGTGCTGGTTACTACTTAAATCGGCACGTGCTGTGTGCAGCTTCTGAGAAGATACGCTATTAGCATAGCGAGGAAGCCAGCTGCGCATTTTGCATCGCTCCCGCTACGCTAATAGCGTATCTTTTGTCAATGTAATTTTATATAATATGGGGGGGGGCGAAAAAAAATGTTCTGCCCCGGGCGCCCATAACTCTGGTTACGCCACTGCTCTCCACCCATCGTTGGGCTGCTAAAACACTTACCTTACCACTCAAGCGACTGCTCCGCTCCCTGATCACTCTTTGGTAAAGCCCGCTACAGTGAAGCTCCACCTCCTGAAAAACCTCATTCCTGCATTTGCAAGAAGGTACCAAGTAACAGAGGAGAGGGGGCCGGTTCTGTACCAAGTGCTGTACTGCAATTATTACCAACAGCAAAAACAGTGGTGGACCTAAGGAAAAACAAA
>NW_017307669.1:176406-179781 GCF_000935625.1 Nanorana parkeri | reverse complement strand
TACATTTATATAGCTCTGACATACACCACAGTGCTGTACAGAGAACACTGAGCCAGTCACATCAATCTCTGTACAGAGGAGCTTACACTCTAATGCCCCCCCCCCCTCACAGTCTTACACTATTATTATTTTACATTTATATAGCTCTGACATACACCATAGTGCTGTACAGAGAACACTGAGCCAGTCACATCAATCTCTGTACAGAGGAGCTTACACGCTAATGTCCCCTCACAGTCTCACACTATTATTATTATACATTTATACAGCTCTGACATATACTGCAGTTCTGTACAGAGAACACTGAGCCAGCCTAGATTCAAAATCGATTAGTCAGTCGATTATTAAGTTTGATTAATCGGATTTTTTTTTAAATGGCTCCAGTGATGGACCACTAGTTTGTATTGAGATTGTAGTCCATCATGGGAGCAAGCTTGGAGCGGTGGAAGTAAATAAAAAAAAGTGTGGTGTGCAATATAGTGAAATGGAAAGTGTAAAATAATACAGCAATCAATGCAGAATGGCACCAGCTATAGAGGACTACAAATCCCAGCAATAATACATTATGCAGCGCAATGCAGAATACACCCAGCTATAGAGAAATACTACAAATACCAGCCATAGTACATTATACAGCACAATGCAGAATACCACCAGCTATAGAGGAATACAACAAATCCCAGCAATAGTACATTATAAAGGCTCAATACAGAATACCACCAGCTATAGAGGAATACAACAAATCCCAGCAATAGTACATTACAGTATACAGCACAATGCAGAATTCCACCAGCAGTGTATAATGTATTGCTGGGATTTGTATTCCTCTATAGCTGACGGTACATTGCACTTTATAATGCCCCTCCTGGCTTCATCTTCTTCCCGCGTCCCTGCACTGTCTCCCTGTGCCGATCGTGGATGCAGGCAGGCCAGCTAGCCATGGAAACAGCAAACGGGATTGACAGCTGGGTGAGACGGGGAGGAGAAGGGGCGTGCAGCGTGTGTGGAGCTGCGAGCAGGGCAACTAATCGAATGTCAACTAATCAAATGTTGACAACATTTTCCATCATTGATTATAATCAACTTGCAGCCCTCTGTACAGAGGAGCTTACAATCTAATGCCCCCTTCAGTCACACACTATTATTATTATATATTTATAGAACGCTGACATATACCACAGTGCTGTACAGAGGACACTGAGCCAGTCACATCAGTCTCTGTACCAGAGGAGCGTACACTCTAATGCAGAGTGGCACCGGCTGTAGGGGGACTACAAATCCCAGCAATACATAATACAGCAATGCAGAACAATATATGAATTGGACTCTGGGCTTAGTAACGTGCTGGACTCAGGGCTTAGTGATGCGCTGGACTCAGGGCTTAGTGAAGTGATGGGCTTAGTGACACAGTGGACTCAGGGCTTAGTGACGCGCTGGACTCAGGGCTTAGTGATGCGCTGCACACAGGGCTTAGTGCGGGGGGCCCGGCCGCCTCCACCCCTGCCATCGGCCGATACCCATGTAAGGGTCCCGGACCTCCCACGCGGCCCAGGCCCCTCATATGAGTATCAGCCGTACGTAATGGCGGCCCTGACCACAGCTAAAAGTTCTTGCAACGTCATTTTATCCTGGTATACCTCATCCACCCAACGCAATGTCACAGATACCTAGGGCGAAGCTTTGGTATTCGTGCGGAGTGCCGCCCTCCTCGTCTCTGGCACGTAGCTCCACCCCCTCCACTCAGCTGCTTAAAGCTGCGTAGTTTGAAAGTGCTCCGCATCCTGTCAAGGTTGTTGAAGAGATGCTGAGCATTTTCCTCTCTACAGCCGCACATTGAAACCGCCATTGAGCTGCATGTCAGCACCTCTCCTGGACTCTGCAGCAGCGATTCAGAGATCATGTGGCAAGGTCCTGCTGTGCTCCCTCCATCCTGGGATCTCCACCATCCATCCATCTCGGATCTCCCTTGTCAGCCTGCACTACTACAAACTGCTGCAAGTTGACACACAGACTCCTGAACTCGCCATCTGGGGTAAACATTCCTCTCCATACTTACCTGCATCATGCTCTGTACTTGAGACTAAAGGTGCCCATACACTTTACAACCCTCGCAAGACTTTTGTCTTGCGAGGATTGTAAAGTACTTAAAAAAACGTACGATCTGCCCATCTTGGACAGGCAGATCGTACTTGCGATCATCGCAAACCCACCCCCTGAGAGGCAGGCTTACGATGACTGCAATGAGGGCCGGGCTTACGATGACTGCAAACGGGCTGTGTGCGCGTGCGGGTTTTCTAGGTTTTCTAGCCTTTTGATTCCCGGCGGGTTTTCTAGCCTGCTGGTTCGACGGAAGACGTGCGACCCTACAGTAGAAACGGTCGCACGCCTTCCATACACTGCACGATTCTCGTACGATCGCGGGATTTCCCGCAATTCTCGTACGAGAATCGTGCAGTGTATGGGCACCTCAAGGGTCATCCCTGGGCATTCCGAACCTGACCTATCTTACTACTGGGGACTCCTTGTACACAACTGGCACTACAACCACTACTGCAACCCAGGAATTCGTATACATATATGATGTAATACATTCTCCTAAACGATACCAAGTAGCGATTGAGCCTATTCGGTTTCCGTATGAAGTAATACTGGATTCGAACACTTGCCTGTTAATTAACCTCTTACGCTGCCTTACCTGCTGTGTTACAATAAAGGTTCCCACGCACCTTGCGATAATCGTACGATAATCGCGGGAAATCCCACGATCGTACGATCATCGCAAGGTGTGTGGAAGGTGTGCGACCTCTGCTACTGTAAGGTCGCACTACTTTTATCTTAGGGACATGTTCGAAAACCCGCCGAGAATCGTACGATTGTCGGCGGGTGTGGCATGTTCGTAAGATAAATGCCGCACGGGCCGGTGTGCGCAAGCGCACACTGCCCGTTCAGCATTGCGGTCAGGGGGGGCGGGCTTGCGATCATCGCAAGTCCTATCTGCCTGTCCAAGATAGGCAGATCGTGCGTTTTTTTAAATTACCTTACAACTATCGCAGGACAAAAGTCTTTTGCAATTTGAAATGTCCAATAGCAGGCTGGCTATTGCTCCCGGCAATGAAGTAAAAAAAAAAAAAAAAGAAGTTTAAAAAAATAAAATAAAATAAAATTAAAAAGTAAAAAAAAATAAAGTTAAATTAATAAGAAGTAAAAAATATGTAAAAAATATAATAAATAAAGTTAAATAAATAAATAGTAAAAATGTAAAAAAAAGTTAAATAAATACAAAATACAAAAATGAAGTTAAATAAATAAAAAGTAAAAATGTAAAAAAATACAAAAAAAGTTTTAAAAAAATAAAAAATTAAATAAATTAAATTA
>NW_017307669.1:159974-175919 GCF_000935625.1 Nanorana parkeri | reverse complement strand
GTGAGTAGACTGTGGCGGGGGGATCATATATGCACACAACACTTGATCTAGGCTGGGTAATAGTGAGCATAGTATGCTTGCATAAGATGCACAAACCATCTGATATCAACTCCTTTAAAACTCATGTGTTATGAATTGGACAAACAACTCACTTTAGACCGTGCCCTCATCATTATGAAGTGAAGAAGAAGCCTATTGACATCATTCAGGTAAATGATGTTACTCCTATCCTCTGTGATGACAACTTTTGTTGTTTGTCCACTGTTTGTATACTTGACGTCAGTACACTTAGAACCAGCAACTAGATTATGGGTAGGCAAACTCTGGTCCTCCAGCTGTAGTGAAAATACAAATCTCATTATGGATCTGTTTCTGGGAGTCATGCCTATGGTTGTCAGTCATGTAATGCCTGATGGGATTTGTAGTTGTACCACAGCTGGAGGGCCAGAGTTTGCCCCCGAAGTAGATGAATAGGGTAAACTGTCACACTGTACTCTGCTATAGGGGTCGACCAATGTAATTTTTTCAGAACCGATACCGATTATGGGCCACCTTTCAGGCGGATAACCAATATCAGGTGCCGATATTCTGTTTATATCCAGTCGCGGACTTTTGCGCTGGCAGATGAACAAATAGCCCATTGACTTGTGCCGATACTTTTGTCCACTGACTCCAAGCTGTAGAGGGACTACAAATCTCAGCAATACATTATACAGAAATGCAGAATACCATCAGCTATAGAGGACTACAAATCCCAGCAATACATTACACTGCAATGCAGAATAGGATGGGCTAAAGAGGACTACAAATCTTAGCAATACATTATACAGCAATGCAGAATACCATCAGCTATAAAGGACTACAAATCCCAGCAATACATTATACTGCAATGCAGAATAGGATGGGCTAAAGATGACTACAAATCTTAGCAGTACATTATAAAGCAATGCAGAATAATCCATCAGCTATAGGGGACTACAAATCTCAGCAATGCATTATACATCCATTCTCAGCAAATCCCAGAAATACATTATACATCAATGCAGAATAATATGAAGCTAGATACCCTGTGCTGCTCGGGGTGCAGGGGAGGGTCTCAGGAGGGCTGTGCGGGGTCTCAGGTAGGCTGTGCGGGGTCACAGTAGGGCTGTGCCTGGTCTCAAGTGGACTGTGCAGGTTTTCAGGTGGGCTGTTACTGGTCTCAGGAGGCTGTGCTGGTTTTCACAAGGGTTTTGCGGGGTCTCAGGTGGACTGTGCAGAGTCTCAGGAGGTTGTGTGGGGTCTCATGCGGGGTCCGGTAAGTCTCGCGGGCGGTGTGGTTATTCAGGAAGGAGAAGGAGATGTGCGACTGGCCCTGGAAGCAGCACCATGTGAAGGCTGCCGGGGTCCCCAGCAAGCGTGGGACCTCAGGCAGCTGATTCAGTTAAAAAATGTAAAGCATCTCTATGGGGTCAGTATCAAGTATCTTAGTACGATTACTCATGAAAATGCCCAGTATCAGCACCAATATCAGTATTGGTATGAGTGCATCCCTAGTGGTCACTTTATCTGTTTATCTCTTTATCAGTTAAATCTGGCAGCTTACCTGGCTCATGCAGGAAAGAACGCTCCTCATGCCTCTTTTAGAGTCTTCAGTGGCTCCTGCCTCTCCCTATAAAAGGAGCTGGACCTGCGGCTCAGCGTCCTCCTTTTTTCCTTTCATTGTATTTTTATGTGGTCTGTTACCCTCATGTCTCTCGTGAGCTTAGGGTATTTATTTCTTAAGTTTTAATGGCTGAGCAATTTGTTAATTAATATTTATGGATGTTAATAAAGTTTGGTATTTAATGATTCAGCTTAGTTAAACAATTTTAATGACAAGGTTGTTTATATGTCTTGATGTTTACACTTTTTTGCTGGCTTGATTGCTGCCTGCAGTCTCATGCCTAGATCCCTGTTTGATTTTAATCTGCCTCTGGTTCTGGCCAGCAGAAAGGCAGAGCAGCAGGGAGGGAGTGTGTGTTCATGTAAGTAACCGCTGAGCAGCAATTCCTGTACTTGCTCCCACCAACACCAACAATTTGGGGTATATTTTGTTACCATTGACACTGATTTGGGACTTATTTTGCTTACACCTACAGCAACAATTTGGGATAAAGTTTGCTGCCACTAATGCCAATGATTTTGGGTTTATTGTATTTCCTCTGACACCAACAATATGGAGTTTATTTTATTCCACTGACACCAAAGATGGATCTTATTTTACTCCCAAGTAACAATGGGTTTTATTTTACTCTCTACCATAAACAATGACCTTTTTTTAAAACATCGAAAACATAGCAAAACATTGGGCGGTACAAGTTATATGCCAAGCAACCACACCCACCTTGTTTGACTACTTCCACTTTTCACACTCACCATATTTGACTACTTCCCAGATCCTTCAGTCCCCCCTAATTATTTCCAAATGTTGCCAACTATGTAAATGTAGCCTTGGTGTATTCATCCTAATGCCCTCCTGTGCCAGTACCAAGATGAAAGGGTAAAATATGTTTATTTTTTGCTTCTAATTTTTACTCTCTAACACACATACATATTTATCGGTCTTGATAGTAGGTAAAAATACCAAATAACATAAATCAGTCTAATACAGCAGAGTTGAAAACAGTTTAAAGCAGAATGTATTAAAAATTAAAGCAAATAAGCTCTTTAGAAAAAATGCCCTGTCTACTGACATGTACATCTCCGCCTTTGTATTCAACACTCTCAATGTCTTTATCGAAGTAATGAAATACTCACTGCATGATGACATCTTTCCACTTAATGCTCCGAGATCTGTAAAGCACAAATTGAACACGGAGTTATATGTTGAAATATGTGATTTCCTCATAACCTGCACTACTGTGAAATGTTACAGCTTCTATAATTTGTAGAAACCATTACCTCATTCCTATGCTGCAAACAGAACTATTGCAAAACTCCCTAAAGAGCAGTTCTAGGCAGCATGTGAAACTAGTTATTCTGCTAATATTTCATTTCAGTATACTACTACGCATACTGAAATGAAATATTAGCAGAATAACTAGGGTCAGTAGAATGTATGAAATACTAGCAGAATAACTAGGGTCAGTAGAATGTGGTAGGAGTGTACTTCCTGAAGACTGCCCTGTGAATTTTGATCACTCTCCTTTCTGTATCACCAATCACATCCAAACTTCCAAGGCAGCCTTGCATCTGATTAGTGGCTGTAAGCAAGATCTTAGTACAGTGGTACCTTGGTTCACGAACGCTTCGGTTTGCGAACAGGAAGTTCAGCAAAATTTTACCTCCGTTCGCAAACACGACCGCGCCCATCTTCCCCGATCTGACACGTGGTCGTGGCTTCCTCTAGTCGAGATCGCGGACAGACGGACCTGTGCACATTTGCTGTGAAGTTTTTGTGTGTGCTTTTTAGCACATACAGTACTGTACAGTATTATTCAGTCCAGCATGGCTCCAAAGAAAGTGCAGAGCAAGCATGGCGGTAAAAAGAAAGTGCAGAGCGGTAATGAAGGTGACAAGAATGTGCAGAGCGTTAATGAAAGTGACAAGAATGTGCAGAGCGGTAATGAAGGTAACAAGAACGTGCAGAGCGGTTAAGAAGGTGACAAGAACGTGCAGAGTGGTAATGAAGGTGACCAGAATGTGCAGAGCTTTATTGAAGGTGACAAGAACGTGCAGAGCGGTAATGAAGGTAACCAGAAAGTGCAGAGCAAGAAAGGTGGTAAAAAGAAAGTTCAGCGCAATAATGAAGGTAACAAGAAAATGCAGAGCAAGAATGGTAAGAAGAAGGTTTTGAAGAAAATAACAATTGAATTGAAGAAGGAAATTGTAGAAAAGCATGATCGTGGTATTTGTATGACTGATCTGGCCTCGGAGTACAAGTTGGCGAAGTCGACAATCTCGACTATTTTGAAGAATAAAAATGCCATCAAAGGAGCTGATGTGGCAAAAGGAGTAACAATGTTAACCAAGCAGAGGACACAAGTACTGGAAGAGGTGGAAAAACTTCTGTTAGTGTGGTTGAATGAGAAACAGCTGGCAGGTGATAGTTTTAGTGAAGCGATGATCTGTGAAAAAGCCAGGAAATTGCACAGTGATATACTGCACAAAAATCCTCTACAAGTGCAACAAGTGATGAATTTAAAGCCAGTAGAGGATGGTTTGATAAATTCCGCAAGAGAATTGGCATCCACAGTGTGATAAGACATGGTGAGGCTTCCAGTCCTGACAAGGCCACTGCAGAAGCCTACAAGAAAGACTTTGCGGAATTCATGAAGGCAGAAGGATACGTCGCTCAACAAGTGTTCAACTGCAAAGGGCTCTTTTAGAAGAAGATGCCGAGCAGAACATATATCACGCAGGAGGAAAAGGCACTGCCGGTGCTCAATCCCACGGACAGATTGCCGCTTTTGCTGTGTGCGAACACAAGCGCCGATCTGAAGATTAAGCCACTACTGGTGTACCATTCCCAGACCCCTGGTGCATTCAAGGAACAGAATGTGAACAAGGCCAGGCTGCCTGTCATGTGGAAGGCCAATGCGAAAGCTTGGGTCACAAGGCAATTGTTCATGGAATGGCTGCACGAGGTGTTTGCACCCACCGTTAAGAAATATCTTTCTGACAACCAACTGCCTGAAAGGTGCCTTCTTCTGATGGACAATGCCCGGCACACCCTCCAGCCTTGGCGGATGATATGAATGCTTGGTCTTTCCGGCTCTTTCCCCATCCTTACTTTCTCCTTCTATCTCAAAGTCGCACCCCGTGCCTCCTTTCTGGCAATGGATGCTTTGGCTTTTACCTCCCTAAATGTGCGGGGGTTGAATAATCCTGAGAAAAGGTCCAGGCTACTGATGGACCTAAAGAAATCTAATTCCCAGATTGTGTTCCTCCAAGAAACCCACTTTAGAAAAGATCAGATCCCTAAGTTGTTCAACAGGGATTTTCCATTGGTGTACCACTGCCCTTCCCCCATTTCAAAATCAAAAGGTGTGTCTATCCTTATTGCTAAAGCTGTTCCATTGACATACACTGATCAGTACAAAGATGCCAATGGACGGTTCCTTCTCCTGACAGGTGGCGTTGCAGTGACATTTGCTAATGCATACTTTCCAAACACTGACCAACTGGGATTCCTACATACTCTAGTTAGAATCCTCTTGGAATTCACAGACGGCATCTTGGTACTGGGGGGGTGATTTTAATTTTGCTATGGACCCCTTAGCAGATGTTTCCAGAGATACCTCCTACCTGGCCTTTTCATACCTGAAAAAACTGAGCCTGAGTTCTGAGCTGCATCTTCTTCGCCTGATGGACACATGGCAGTTCCTACACCCAAAGGGCAGGGACTATACCTTTTTTTCCTCCCGGTTCATCAAACAAATTCGAGGCTAGATTACTTTTTTGTTGCGCACAAGGAGCTCCCAAGGGTCTGTGAGACCTCCATAGATAACATTCTACTGTCGGATCACGCACCGATTCATCTGTCCCTAGCCCTGACAGCACCCGCCTCCCCATGCTATATGCTATAAAGAGGTGGAAACTGAGTTGTCCGTCTTCTTTTCCCTTAAGGTCCCCTCCACTTCCTCACCACTGGTAACATGGGAAGCTCATAAATGTGTGATCAGAGGCATACAATTGAAACATGGTGCTCGCGAAAATAGGAAGGAGCCAAACAACTGGCCCTTCTATATGAACACATACACTCTTTGGAGTCCTCGCATAAACGTTCCCTAGCCCTCACGACTCAGGCAGAATTTTAAGCCGTCAGGGAGGAACTTAACACTCTCCTGTTTTCCATACGTGGCACCTGGGTCAAATCATTTGTTTCCCATATTGTAGCTCAATCGGGTAGGACGCTCACATCCTCAGGTGAGATGGCGGAGGAATTCCGAGCCATCTACAACGTCTATACAACTTACACCCCCCGACGGCCAGACGAGACCATTCGCCTCCTGTCCAAGCTCTCTATTCTTACATCGGGAACTCAAATATGCCCACTCTACAAACTGCAGACCGGGAGCTGATAGAAGCCCCAATTTCCCTGTCGGAATTGGAATCTGCAGTGAGGTTGTCTAGGCCTGGGAAAGCCCCGGTTGCCTCCTTGCCATGCCATCGCTACCATATATAAATTGCTACTGGCTCCTTCCTCTAAGGCATATCCATGTTCCTGGAAAGCTGGGAAAAAGAATTGGAGCTCACCTTCTCAGAACAACAGGCCCGCACTATCGTTACTATGTCCTATAAGTCGTCCATTGCCAGCAAGGTCCAAGAGATGGGACATTAGATATTGGCTCGGTGGTACAGGATCCCCTGTCTCCTGCATAAAATGAGCCCCGCTATTTCTGATGGGTGTTGGAGATGTGGCTCAGACGCAGGTACTTTGTTGCACATCTTCTGGTCTTGCACAAAGTTGAGACCCTTCTGGGACCAGGTGCTGGCTGTCATTGAGGTTTTGACTATGACTATTTGACTATGATTTGATCGCACAATTTATATATGGTAGAAATGGCATGGCGATGAGGCAACCGGAGCTTTCCCAGGCCTAGACAACCTCACCACAGAAACAACCCAGCGCTTGTCTCTTACACATGTCCGCAACCCTGCCCTCAATCTACCGGTACTCGCTCACATGCCACCTATTGAATGAGGCCAGAGCATCTATCCCTTTGCTATGGAAACAGTCATGTCCCCCTACCATTTCTCTCCTGCTTTTTAAGGTTTGGGAAGTGTATGTTCTGGAAGACCTGACGGCCACTCTCAGAAACACGGAAGGGCAGTTTTCGTCTACATGGGGCCCCTGGATTTATTTTCAGCACTCTTAATGCTACACTGACCTCCTATCCGGTTGACGTTCTGGGTCCGCACTGGGGTCTTTTCCCATCTCTACAGATTGCACAGCGGAGGGTGGCAGTTGCTGCTGTCGTATCCATTCACATACCGGGTGGGATCGGTCCTTCCTTACTAGGGGTGCGGGGGGCGACTCAGGTATTTCTCTGCTCGCATTCTCCTTTCTTGAACCCAAAGTCCATATCTTTCTCTGCTAGCTCTTTCTTCTTTTCCTGGTGTTTCTTTATATCTACCCTGACCTACAGCAATCATGATGTTTGGTTACTCACCTTTAGGCCATGAATAAATAGCCAGGTTCCTCTGATCTCCTTTCTCACCATTTCCTCTCTATTTTTGGATGCCTCTACTACACATGCCACAGATAGACGGTGTTCAGTATCCACTAATTAGGTCTTTAGTGCTACTATGTCAGGTAGATGGATGTGCATCTATATACTGTCATATGCAGCCCTGGCTGTTATGGACTTTATTTTTGTACGAGACCTCTAATCTTCCTGCATATTGTTTCCCGCTGCCCATATTTGTATTCAACATGTCGTATATGCTGTCAGCTAATAAACAAACTAAAAAAAAATAAAAATAAAGGTCAAGTCCCCACCCCCCCAACACGACACCTGTTCTGCAGCCCATGAACCAGCAAGTGAACTTCAAGAAGCTGTACACAAAGGCGCTCTTCACCAGGTGTTTTAATGTCACTGAAGAGATGTCTTTGACTCTGAAAGAGTTCTGGAAGAAACATTTCAATGTCCTCCACTGCATCAACCTGATTGATTGAGTGACTTGAAAGAGTCTGATGCACAGGTAGTGGAGGAGATTGTGTCCATGGGCAAGAGTATGGGTCTGGACGTCGATAATGCAGACATTGAGGAGCTTGTTGAGGACCATAAGGAGGAGCTGACAACGCAAGAACTTGCTGAACTCCAGAGTGAGCAGCAGAAGGCGCTTGTTGAGGAGCATTCCACTGAGGAAGAGGAAGACAGGGAGGAGGTTAGCAGTGATTTGATAAAATCCATGATGTAAAAATGGAATGTGTGTCAGTATTTCTTTGAGAAGCTCCACCCCAACACAACTGTAAGGAACAGAGTGTTCAATCTGATGAACAACAACGTGGTCTCTCATTTCCGGATGGTTATGCAGTGCAGGAAAAAACAAGTGACATTAGACAGATTTTTCGCCAAAATTGACCCTGCTGCTAAGAGACAAAGAAGAGAGGAAACCCCTGAAGAAGATCTCCCCGATGTCCTTATGGAGTGAGACTCTCTCTCCAAACAATAAACTCCTCCCCACCCACCTTCCTGTCCTGTATGCCAGAAGTCCCCCCAAGAAAGGTTAGTGTTCACTCTCTTCATACTGTACTGTACTGTACTTTCGTCCCATATTTTGTGGTTACATTTTTTTTTACATATGGTTCAGAACGGATTAACCTCATTTACATTGAACCCTATGGGGAAATTTGATTCGGTTCGCGGCCAATATTGGTTCGCGACCACGTCTGTAGGGGTCAGAACGGATTAATCTTATTTACATTGAACCTTATGGGGAAATTTGATTTGGTTCGCGAACAATTCAGTTTGCGACCAAAATCGTGGAACCAATTAAGTTTGTGAACCGAGGTACCACTGTACTGGCACTTTATTTACATCAGGCTTTCTGCATGTAACAGGCAGGGTGTTACAGTATTATGAGCAGGCATATTCTAGGAGAGTGGTTCTCAACCTGTGTAACCAGTGGCGGACATAAGGAACAAGGTGCCCCGGTGCAAGATTTTATTTTCTGCCCCCCCGCCCCAGCTCTTATAGTGCCCCCACTGGCTACTGGAGAGCCCCACTGGCCACCTGAAAGCCCACAATGACCATCTAAGGGCCCCACTGACCACCTGGGAGCCCGCACTGGTCACCTGAGAGCAGAAAAACAAGCTCCCAGTGATTCTGCAATACGGAGACTTGTATAATAGTTTTATTATAGATTACAATGTAATAATAATAATAGAAATAAAGTGCACAATAAATGCGCTTGAAACATCCCGAAACCATCCCCCTCTCTTCCCTCACTTCCCCCCTCCCCTCCCACTCAGTGGAAAGAAAATGTTTCAGGTAAACCGGTCCCTGGTTCCAAGAAGGTGGAGGGCCGCTGCTATAGAGGACTACAACTCCCCAAAATACTTTATACAGCAATGCAGAATTACATTGGCTATAGAGGACTACAACTCCCAGCAATACTTTATACAGCAATGCAGAATGGTTTTGGCTACAGAGGACTACAACTCTCAGAAATACTTTATACGGCAATGTATAATGACACCGGCTTAAGAGGACTACAACGCCCAGCAATATTTTATATAGCAATGCAGAATGGCTTTAGCTATAGAGGACTACAACCCCCAGCAAAACTTTGTACGGCAATGCAGAATGGCGTCAGCTATAGAGGACTACAACTCCCAGCAATACAATGTTACAATGTTTGCAATTCTGCATTGATGTATAAAGTATTGCTGGAAGTTGTAGTCCTCTATAGCCGATGCCATTCTGCACTACTGCAATGCAGCATGGTACCAGCTATAGAGGACTACTACTTCCAGCAATACTTTATACAGAAATGCAGAACAATTCCATCAGTTATAGAGGGCTACAAACCATGTCACAAAACACAGTTGAACTTAAGGCAAATAGATTAAAGCAGTTACCTCGTTTAATTGTCCTCGCGGTCGGAACACATGCAGCAGGGAGAGGTGATGGGCTCTGTAATCAGGTGGCTGCTCGCTGGGTCCTCCCGGGCCAAGGCCCCAGCAATGGCCCATAGTGTGCCTACACATGTATTCTCGCCTCCCGGCTCCATCCCGGATCTCTCCTCACTGCCGGGTGCCCCATCTCTTGCCGCACTATCCTGGACTTGTGCCTGGGTTGACTGGGCTCAGGCCCTGGTGCAGCTGCACCGGCAGTAGTTCCGCCCCTGTGTGCAACCTCAGGACCCACATTTGTCCTTGCTCATTAAGACGCGACCCAAGACGTTGTGGGCAATCGAACTGTGGGTGGGCAGTGTATTTGCATTTTGGGTATCATTCAAATGAATCGCAACGCACTTCCTGCGCTAGAAAGAGTGGTAGGTGGGATTGTGTGGTACAGTGTGTTCATGGTAAGGGACTGTGCAATTACTAGTACTATTACTAGTGTGAACGGGCCCTTAAAAACACTGACAGACACACACAACCGCAGACAGAATCTCACACACTCTCATACACACTGAGATTCTCACACAGAAATACACACTCCCAAAAATTTTTTTTTTTTTTTTAAGATCCACCCAGTCTCCCTACCTCACGAGAACTTAAGTGAATCCTCCATCTGGAGTCCAGTGTGGGCTGCTGCGCTGTGACGGAACTCCACCATTATGTTTATTGCTTATACAGCTCCCTTGTTTTTGCTGTGGGCATTTGTAAGCCTCTGTTTTTAAGCCATGTACCTTACCAATGTATTAAGCAAAAGACACTGCGCTATCTCCAATATTATAAAACTCTAAGTGCATATACTTAGTGACAATTATACAACATGTTCACTCCAACTTATATATAGTCCATATAAAAATATTCCCCAAATTGATATGATTAAAAATAAATGTGATCAAATCCTTGTGTTCACTTTCTTTACATCAGTGAGTCAAATAATCATTGCATATAAAGTTCCACAATCACTCGTGACTTCTGTGCTTCAATTCCTCGTCGATTAATCACCAGTGATCCACCTCCAGGTGCACAAACACTAGCACCTGGAGGTCTTCAAACGCTCCGCAAAATTCTCTGGTGTCTGATGTCTCCCTCTCCACTGAATCACCAACAGCTGAAAATGATGAGTCTGCCCGATGTCTCTCCCAAATCTCTCTTTCCGATTTAAAAGAGTTTTTCAGCGCTGTAAAAACATAAAATCAGCTTGTATGAGCTCAGCTCTGTCTCCTCCACTCCATACACTAGCGTCAGCGTGTAGCTCCTCCCCTACGCGTTTCGTCCAATGGACATTCTCAAGGGTAGAGAAAGAGGGCACCTTACCAATGTAGCCACACTTAATGAAGCACATGCTTCATACTTACAGGTGAAACTCGAATAATTAGAATATTGTGCAAAAGTTCATTTATTTCACTAATGCAACTTAAAAGGTGAAACTAATATATGAGATAGGCTCATTACATACAAAGCAACATAGTTCAAGCTGTGATTTGTCATAATTGTGATGATTATGGCTTACAGCTCATGAAAACCCCAAATCCACAATCTCAGAAAATTAGAATATTGTGAAAAGGTGCAATATTCTAGGCTCAAAGTGTCCCACTCTAATCAGCTAATTAAGCCATAACACATGCAAAGGGTTCATGAGCCTTTAAATGGTCTCTCAGTCTGGTTCAGTAGGAATCCCAATCATGGGAAAGACTGCTGACCTGACAGTTGTGCAGAAAACAGTTGTGCAGAAAGCCCAGGTATGATCCATGGCCTTACAGTCATACAGATGCGGTGGTAATAGTATCACTGCAGCACCAATAAGAATGGGTCATGGTTTTAGCATCTGGCACATCTGCAAGGAGACTGTGTCCTTTGTCCCCAGGCCCTGTAGCACCACTATTATACTGTAATTCTAAAAGCTTCTTATTCCCCAAGCTCCAAATCACAAAGTTAACGCACCAGGATAAGGATCCTTCTACTAAAAATGTGACAGTTATTTATAGTTGAGCCCAATGAGATTTGACAATGACAGTCACATGGCTAAAGATTATTAATTTATGACCCTATAGTGTCACATTCAATTTGTGAGATATGACACAGACTCATTCACACTCTTTGTTTAGATGCGATAGCACCTTTACTAGGAATGGACTATTTTCAATAAAAGTCACCTAACTCATAGACTTACATGTCCAGGCAACAGTAAAGCACTATTATGTAGCACTGCATGGCTGCCCACCTTATACATGTAAATACTAATATAAACACAAAAACAAGGTTTTAATAGAGTAACACACACATATTAGATTATTTACATCTTGCTTATATATGATATACAATATATCGTGACATTATATGCCAGAAGTTTGTATGTTCTCCCTGTGCTTGGTTGGGTTTTTTCCAGATGCTCCAGTTTCCTCACACACTCCAAAGACATGCTTGAAGGTTGATTGGCTCCTGTCTAAATGTGTCTCTATGTGTGTACAATAGGGACTTTAGATTGTAAGCTCCTAGAGGGCAGGGACTGATGTTAATGTGCAGTATGTAAAGCAATGCGTAAATTGACGGTGCTATATAAGTACCTGTAATAAAACAATCACTCTTAAAATATTTGAAATTACTATATATTCCCCTTAAAGGGAACCTGTGGCCAGGCTATGGAAATTCAAGTAGTTAATGAGCTTTAAAGCAACTCTGTTACTATTTAAAACAAAAACTAGAAACAAGCCTGCAAAGAATTAATAGTTAGTGCTCCCACCGCTGTACCACCGTACTCTACTGTCTTCAAGAGATAAGCTTGAAGACTGTGGTGTTGAATGTCCTTCCTGTCCAGGCCATTTTCCAGTATTCAGCGCTGAAGTACTTTGATTGACATTTATTCAGACATGAAACACTGCACTGAAATTAATTTTATATCATTTATTGGGGGGACAGATAGAGCTTCCTTTTGGTCGTAGTTAATCACCACTGAGATTTTTATTTTTTACTATATCAGGAATTATTTTGAAAAAATGTAAATTATGTTATGAAAAATTTATTATTACCCAATTTTTGGGGTAAAATGTAAAAGATGGGGTCATGTTGGGTAAATAGATACCAAACATGTCAAGCCTTAAAATTGTGTGCATTCCTGAATCGCAAAAAACAACCTTACCCATAATTGCCCGTAGGCGACGCTTCAAAAGCTTTTGCCCCCATTCACACCTATCCACATCATCCACATGCGACAAAACATTCAGCATATGAATTCCCATTGATTTCAATGGCCCCCGTTCACACATAAGTGTTTTGTCGCAAGCTGCAAAACACCTGTCGCTGGAAAAAGTTCCTGAACCTCTGTGGGGCATTTTACAGCATGTTTGGACCTCAATAGACTTCAATGGAAAAGCCTGGAATACACGCAATACAAGCGTTTTGCACATTTCTCTGTGTGTTTTTACTCACGGTTTTCCATTGACTGCAAATTATTTCAATCTGCCAGCTAAGGCGCGTCTTCATAACGTGCATAAAAATGTGCAAAATTGCGTAAAAACACTGACACCTAGGTGTGAATGCAGGCTTACCGCTCATTAATTTACAGGGTTATTCACAAAAGGGTGAAGAGTTTGGAGAAGGCAGGAGAAGTGAACATTCTAGGCCAACATAGCTGGTTTGGAAAAATTCTCCTATTCCGCTCACTTTCCAGTTCAGCTATGCTGTCCCAGGGCCCGGGTAGCAAACCTCAGGCCCTCCAGGTGTGGTGGAACTACATATCCCATGAGGCATTGCAAGATTCTCACAGCCACAGACATGACTCCCGAAGAGAGATGCATCATGGGATTTGTAGTTTCACCACAGCTGGAGGGCCAGAGGTTTGCTACCCCTGTGTTCACTTCTCCTGCCTTCTCCAAACTCTTAAACCTTTTTGTGAATAACCCAGTTATAAAGTCAAAAGGATTTTAAGTTATTTTAAATGATGAATAATACAATAAAACAATAAATGCTGCTCCTTGAGGTTTAAAAGTTTTTGTTTCCTGCAGAATCATCTGGTCCCCTGAGCACTGATATCCTGTTTTAGGGTGGTTCCTTTCCCGTACAGGGTCCTATGGAGCCAACCTTGTGTGTGCTAGTAAGCTATGCGTGTCTCCAAAAAACACACATGAATATTGAAAAAGTCACCCGCACTCAAAGGTCAAATGTACTATTTATTAAGATGCTAGGCAAATATAGTGACACAGTGCAATAAGCACTGTTATATAATATGTTTGCCTAGTGTCTCAATAAAAAGGACGTCCAGTACATTTTAACTTGGTGTGGCGGTGACTTTCAACATTCCTGTGATTTGCGCGGTGCCATCCACATGTCATACCAGTGCTCCCCTTTTTCTATGGGATTCCAGTGTGTGGTGGATCAATTACTACATCCAAAAAACACACAGACACAGCGGTGCAAGACACTCCCTTCCACCCTGCTTCCCCCTTCTCTTCTCCAAACCAGTAGACAGACAGCTGCTGCAGACTGTGCTGTCTTTTGTTATTTTGTGCTGGACAGGAAGTTCAGTGAAGCTGAGCATAGGGAATTGGAGGCAGTGGTTTGAAAACATGATGACCAAGTGCTTGCACAAAAAAATTTAGAAATACTTTTCTACGCAATATATATTTGTTTGATCTGAATTTATTATTGAAAAAAGTTTGAGAGTTTAATACTACTTTATAAACTCTGTGGCCATGGTACAAAAATGCCTATTTACAGCTTGGTTTTATATGTTTCATAGTATTACCTAATATCTAATTTGTATATATTACTGGACTTAACAATGTAAACCTAAGAGCAGTACATTATTTTTATATTTGAAAAAATATATATAATAGAAGGTCCCCATATAGGGTGAACCAAAGTGGTCAAACCTCCCAAAGTTTATTAATGCTTCAAAAATGTAATCAAAATAATTCCCAAGGGGACATTATGTTAATATTGGTTGAACTAATAGATATGTATCTTTTTTCACCTGTGTAGCCACAATACAAGGCAGACTTAGCTTTCTTGTATCAATAAATAGTGCACTGGTGAACAGCTGTAAGTGCCTTCTGGTGGCTCTAAATTGTCTTTGTCCAACAGTGAGGACATCCACACATTCACTTATACATCATGCAATGCAGCAAGAGCTTGTATACCATTATCATGGAAGCCAGATACTCCTCCGGCTATTCAAATGTGGCTCTCTAAAACTGATGACATCTATCAAATGGAAGATCTCACAGCTTCTCTTTACCACAGAAGTTTCACCATACTTGGTTTTACTTGATTCGTTTCACCTCATCTTCAGAATTTAACTCCCTGATATCAATCCAGAACAAAATGTCTATACCTGACAAGATAATCTAAGCAGATTCCTGTCCTTCCCTTCCCTCCCCTTTTTCCATATCTTTCTAGTCTTTAATCTAATCTTTCCTTATCTCCTTTTTATCTACACATTTCCCTGCATCACCCAACCCTTCTCCACCTTTTGTTTGACTTTTTATAGTAGATATATATAGTAAGATATATTTATTCTGTTGTCCCTTAATATAAAAACCATTTGTTTTAGACAGAGTTTCAACTATATTAACGAAACCATTGATTATTTCACTTTTATTTTATATTAGGGCTGGTAATGATTAAAATTTTCCTGTTCGATTAATCGAAATTTTTTTGATCGATTAATTTCGATTAATTATAACGCACATACAGATCTAACTACATTGGCCTATACACATACAGCACAGCAATGAAGTAATAAAATGAACTAGGATCACACTAATCCAGCACGTTATTAATCTCACGTAGCCCACTCAATATGGCCGCCGCTTAAGTGGGGCAACTTAGAATAATAACGTGCTGGATTAGTGTGATCCTAGTTCATTTTATTACTTCATTGCTGTGCTGCAATGCCAGGGATCCCAACCTGAAATAAGCAATTTCAGGGAGGTGTCCCTCTCATTTCAGGGAGGTGCCCTCTCCTCCCCCATCCGCGTAGGGGGGGGCTGGGAGAGAGCACCCCCTTGAAATTATGGTAGATAGCACAGGAAGCAATAGCTTCTTCGCTATCTGCAGACTTCTTTTTTTTTTTTTGTATTCTGCCCGTTGCAGTTGTCAGAATAAAAAAAAAAAAAGGCATAAGTAAGAATGCATAGCTAGATAACTATTGGCTATTTCACTTTGCAATAGCCTATAGCAAACTAGCTATTGCACCCGCCCCCTGCTGCTTTCAATCACCAGAAGAGAACCTGATAGAAAAAAACAGGTCCCCCTCTGCTGATTGACAGCAGCAGTGGGCGGGTGCATTAGCTAGTTTGCTATTGGCTATTGCAGAGTGCAATAGCCAATAGGAATCTAGCTATGCAATCGTATGC
>NW_017307669.1:150177-159740 GCF_000935625.1 Nanorana parkeri | reverse complement strand
TATAATTATTACTATATTTTAATATTGTTATATTATTATTACAATTTTATTTGAAAATGCACATATTCTTCTAGATATATTATTAAGCTCTTTTATATTTGATCGTTACTTTCTACAGATACCTTTGCATGTCTTGTATAACTATGTCTGAATTAAAAAATAAAGAATTTCCAAAAAAAGAAAAAACACATTTTCCTTATGTGTGTGGAAAGGGACAATTAACAGGTTGGTATTGCTATCTTTGTCTTCCTGTGACACCTACTCTTATTCCTTGCCCTGGTGTACCAGGGACTGGAAATAATAGAAAAGGGAGTCAAAACCAGCAAAAAAATAAACCCCCAAAAAAACAGAAAAGTTCTAACGCTATTAGACTCTCACAAAATAAGAAAAAGTTTTGGCTTTAAAAGATAACTCTACTCAAAACTTTCTTTTTTTTTACACACTGACAGAGGATTAGAACTCCTGTCAAGTTTTTTTTCTATTTATGGCTGCTTTGTGTGCATTTTGTTATTCACTTCCTGGCCTGTTGTCACCCCAAAAAAAAGAGGAGAAATCCTTTACTGTGGCATATACAAAAAAAAAGGTTAAATGGGTTCTAACAGTTCGCTACTTTACCCAAATATAAAGACAATTGTTTGACTAGAGACATACACTTTAAAGCAAATCTGTTGCGAAAATGATAATACCAATAAACCTGTTCCCTGCAAAGAAGCTAGTAAATACTTCTCTTGCGACCCGAGTGCCACTTGAAGAGAACCTTCACAGACACTTCAATGAAGATGTTCACTGTTCACTCTTCGGAAATGTTGGATTTTGGATTTCCTGTTGTGCTCAGTGGTTCCTTCTGCCAAACCCCTTCATCATTACTGTGGCATGCAGTAGTGTAGGGATTGGTAGGAGGAACCACTGAGCCCAGGAAATTGACACTCCCGCAATTGTTGGTTTCTGAAGAGACGTTTGTCAGCAATTTTTATTTATCATAGTGATGTTATCTATGATAGTGATGTTGAGTGGTGAGGACAGCAGTAGAGATAAGTATTTAGTAGCTTATTTGCAGGGAACATGGTATTTGGCACTTTCATTGTAGCGGCTGATTCGCTGCAAGCTAAATGTTGGCTATAACAATTGAAAATATTTGCTCCCTGAAAATTCTCTGTTTTAGAAAATTGCCTGAGCACGACATTCACTATAAACTTAAACTTTCTGGGTTTTTGGCATATATTAGATATATGCATAAACACAAAAAAAGTTACCAAAAAATAAATTACTTACCTCTGTCTCCGCCGCTCCCGTCTGAAGATCTGAAAATTCTCGAGCAGCCATGAAGGATCATGTGCAGTAGAGATCTTTTGCCCGGAGAAGAGGAGAGACACAGTGTAAGTCAATGCAGGCAGCCCGGCAGCATGCACCTGCACAGACTCCGAGGGACAGGAAGACACAGCAATCAGCGCTGGATCAGAAACTGACACCAGCGCTGGAGGGACTCTTGAAAACTACTGGAAAGAAGAAGATGATCAGATCAAGAGGCATAATTTAAAGTAAGTCCTTGCAGCAGCATGTTGGGGAGGGGGGGCGGGCAAGGGGGGGACACTTTAATGCCACTTAAACTTTATTTACTCACCTTTCCAAAATGGTTAATTGCCATTTGTAATATTTAAAGGGACACCAAGCCTATATAGAGCAATTATTTTATTAATGTTATTAGTTTCTTCTAACTGATCTGAGTGTCACTGGGATAAAGTGTTTCTCATTACAGAAAACAAAGTGCCAATTCTCCTTATAGTACTTTTTTGCAGCAATGTTCTATGACATGGGTAAATAAGAGGCACTGATGCTTTCCCTCCCCTTTACTGATGCCCTTTAAAGCACTATCTAGTTCAGGAGAATAATGAGGTCAGTCAGCAACTACTTTTCAAATAATCTCAATTATGTTAGGAAATTGAGCAAGTCTGCCAAATGCAGAGATACCTGACCTTCTCCACTGCACTAGTAAGCAGGATCCATCTATAAACATGTTGTAGGAATATGTAAAACCGTTTGACCAAGGAAACAAGTCACTCTTATCATTAGCAAACAATTGTTCCTTTTTTATTTTTTTCTGTGTTATAAATAACCTAAAATGTTGCAATGTCACAGTAGTTCACATAAAGAAATTTTAAAACTAAAACAGCAAAAATTGTTGCCAGTGAGATCAGTGCAGAGGAAGGATGTCTGTTGGCTTCATCACCCCAGGGTTTGGTTATCAGTTCACTGAAAGGGATACGCAGATTTCATCAGTTCAGGGGATGAAGGGGTCTATAGGTGCCATTAGCACATGGAGGAGTGGTTCTGCAGGTGACCAGAATGGGGATAGGTGAGGGTTTCATCTGTTTAGGGGGTTGCCATCAGCCCAGAGCCTGGCCATGTGTGTCATCAGTTTTGAGAAGATGTCCAGAGGTTTTATTATTCTAAGGGCATAGTGTCAGGACCAGTTGTGGATGCATGCTGTCAGAGCAAACAGTGACGAGTTGTTTCACTATAGCAGCTGCTGTTCCCATAAGGCAAGCACGTCTACCGTTACTTGGATGCCCCCAGGACTTAAACTATATGTTCTGAACAGGTGAAGCCACAGGCTGGCCAGAGGTGCTAAACCGAGGTACGGACCGACCGAAGTAGAAAGATACTACCAGAGAGTAGAGATGGGCTGCCGGTTCGAGTCGAACGTAAGCTCGACTCAAACATTGCCTGCTCAAGCGTTCGCCGAACACCGAACTTTGTGGGATGTTCGCAGTCTGTTCGACCGCGCAACGTCCCACAAGGCAAAGCGCCCTATGAAGCCCTAATTGGTAAAGGCTTGCACCTGACCACAGGTCAGATGCAAGACTTTGCCCAATCAGGGCTCAGTATTGCGTTAGTACCATGATTGGGCAAAGTCATGATGACTTTGCCCAATCATGTCTTGACTGTCAGATGCCGGCAAACTACACAATTGGGCGGAGCTAGCTGTAAATGGGTAGAGGTAAAAGTACCCCTTAGTTATTCACAAAGTGGGGGCGGCATCTGGGTGCCCCCTTAATTAAAGGAGTACTCCAATGCAAATAAGCCCCCTTGCCCGCAGACCCCCACAACCACCAGGTCAGGGTTGTGGGGACAAGGCCCTTGTCCCCATCGGCACAGGGACAAGGTGCTTTTCCAGGGATGACCCTGGAAAAGCACCCTCTCAGTGTCGAGGGCATGTGGCCTGGTGTGGGAGGGAGGGGAAGCGCTCGCTCGTCACCCCCCCCTTTCAGGCCCGGCCAGGCCTATGTTCGGATCAAAGGTCTGGTATGGCATTTTAGGGGCACCCCATGTCACACCCCTCCCCCATTTTTGGAGGTGGGGTTCCTCCTTAAAATTCCTAACAGACCTTAAGGGCCTGGTATGACTTTTAGGGGGAACCCCACACACTTTTTTGGGTTTTTTTTTACACGGGGTCCAACCTAAATATTCCTACCAGACCTTAAGGGTCTGGTATGACTTTTAGGGGGAACCCTATGCTTTTTTTTTTTTTTAATTGGTCCCACCAAACATTACTACCAGACCTAAAGGGTCTGGTATTGTTTGTGAAGGGGAACTGCACACATCCCAAAAGTACACAAAGACAGTAAGAATCCACCGGGAAGACCCATAGTGTCAGCAGTGGGAGGTCCCCTTGAAAATTTGGGGAAATATCTAGACCATCTCTTAAAAGAAATGGTCTTCAAATTGCCTTCATATATAAAAGATACCGGGGATGTACTCAATAAAATCGAAGATCTGAGAATTGGTCGTGATATCATGCTTGTGGGAGTGGATGTGGAATCCTTGTTCACATCTATCCTACATGAATGGGGTTTGAGAGCGATTGGCTACTTCTTGGATTTAAGTTATCCAGAGATGGCAGCTCAGAATGAGTTTCTGATAGAGATGCTGGATTTTGCTTTCTCCAACAATTACTTTCAATTCTCTGGATCATATTACAGGCAATTTAGAGGAACCTCGATGGGAGCACCATGGGCACCAGCCTACGCGTGCTTACATCTTGGGTTCTGGGAGATAGAGGTGGTCTATAATCATCCTCTGTACCTGAGCCATGCGAAAACATGGCTCAGGTATATTGATGACATGTTGATGGTGTGGCAGGGCAGTAAAAACCAATTAAAAGAATGTATTTCCGAGTTAAATGTTAATGATCGTAATCTAAAGCTGACATTTAACTACAGCAATGTGGAAATTCCTTTCTTGGAGTTGATGATTAAAATTGGAACAGGAAGATTGATCATTAAAACCTATAGGAAAGAAACTGCTGCCAACACACTCCTCCATGCAACCAGTCACCACCCCCTATCACTTAAGCTAGGAATCCCCACAGGGCAATTCCTGAGAATCAAACCGAATTGTACTGAACATAGAGACTTTGTAACGGAATCATAAACCCCTGTGGCAGTGCGTGGCAATGCCAGGGTGTCTTTTGGCAATATAGTCACCCAGGTCTCTTAGCCAGGGGGGCTGAGCAGTTCCAGAAAGTGCAAACGTTTACTGGGAAAGAGCTGGCTTTGCAGTTCTTCCCAGGTTTTCTGGATTTGGCATGGGTTCCTGGAACTGGGAGATTTCAAAGAGCATTGGGAGGGATGACATCTCCATTCCTGGGTCCAGGCTTTAGTGGTAACCAGCACCGAAAGATTGTGCACCTGGGCACTGCCCTTATGAGAAGAATGCTGGCTCATGTTCAGGGCTCCTCCTGGGGGGACAGAGGAGGTCCCTGCAGGAGTCAGGAGGGCTCCACCCTGGGACCAGTCTGTGGCTGGCGGACTGAGGAGTGTGTCACCTGTGTGGTGAAAAGTGTTGGGTAAACACACAACCTAAAGTCGGGGCACTTTGAAAGTGCTATTTTGATGAAGAAAGAAAACTGTACTTTGTGTTTGAAACCCCTGCGAGAGTAAACCTGTGTGGACTTTTGAGTTGGATTCAATAAAAGTGGGCAAGGAAGCCCTTAAAAGAAGTCATAAGCGAGTGGATGCATCCTTAATGCGCTACCATTGGAAGCTAAATCTCCGACCCTATACAACCGCTTTAGACAAAGAGGATACTCGCACAGAACCCTTAGAACAAGTAAAATGAAAATAGGGGAAAAAACTAGAACAGAGATCCTAAAGGCCAAAAACTTTGAAGAGGGGGAAAAAAGAAGAAAGACAGAAAATCATGTAAGAATGATTACACAATATGGCTCAGGCTGGCCAAAGCTGAGACAAATCCTTGAAAAACACTGGCATGTTCTCAAACTTTGTCCTACACTCACAGACATAGTTGGCCCACATCCATTGTTGACAGCAAGAAGAGCTAAAAACTTAAGAGACCATTTAGTATGCTCGGAGTATAGACCAAGTAAAGACATCTTTTCTGTCAACGATGCCAAGGATAAAGGGAATGTACCCCTTGTGGGAAATGCCACATATGTCTATTTGTGGAGAAAACTAAACACTTTCAGAATTCGGAGGGTACAAAGTCTTATCAAATCACCCAATATATTAATTGTGGTAGTAGCAAGGTAATATATATGTTGGAATGTCCAGGTAAAAAATCATATATAAACAAATTGACATCTGCACACCCGTATAGGAGAACATTTTAGGGATATAAAAAATAAGGATATAGATAGTCCCATAGCGGTGCATTTTGCGCACCATCATATTTCATCCCTAGAAGGCCTAAGGGTGAATGGAATTTATGCCTTAAATTTACCCCCAAGGAGAGGAGACTTTGATAAAGTGCTCCTACAGAAAGAGAAAATGTGGGTGTATAGGCTCAATACCTTAATGCCCATAGGCCTGAACAACGAAATTAATCTTACTGTTTTCCTTTGAAAGTATATTCCACCACATGGTTAATGGAGATGAACACCTATTTTCCTCTAGATATGTAAATGAATCTAAATATTTTTCTTTATGTGTACATCCGATTACACCGATATAGTTGAATTCGCATTATCCTTTAGAAATGTCAATGTGGCAGTTTTTTACTATAATTATGCAACTCTTTCTCTGTACGAATATTGCTGTCTTTCGAATGCTCTCGGTATGAAAGAATAGACAGTTAAGGTTTTTACAAATATATAGCCCTCATAAACATTCGAACGCTAATCATACACTTTGGATGTAATCACCCAGCAGGTGTGAAAGGGTTATTTAAGGTAACCATCCACCAGCCATCCACATGGTTCTGACGAAGCCCCGATAGGCGGGACGAAACGCGTCGACCTCTGTATGCCTGACCCACACAAACGGCAGCTCCCTTGAGGATTTCTTTTCAAAATATGGTGACGAAAGGATATGCCACCTCGTCTGTGAGCATCATATAACTATCCCGCAACCATCCTGAATTCTTTGTGGATAAACCAAATACTCGCAGCAGCAATCAACCACAGGATTTCCAAACTTGAAGGAGGGGAAAAGGGGTATGAGACAACTAACCCTAAGTACGGTCGACTACAAAAATATAATAAAATAGTCCTGTACATGTCTCCCCCTTAAAATTGCCCAATATCAGGATGAAAATGTTGCTACTGTAATGGTGATTAAAGGTGCCCATACACTGCACGATTCTCGTACTAGAATCGTGGGAAATCCCGCGATCGTACAATAATCGTGCAGTGTATGGAAGGCATGCGACCGCTTCTACTGTGCGGCCGCACGTCTTCCATCCAACAAGCAGGCTTGAAAATCCGTACGACCCGTACTCATACGATTCTCAGCGAGTTAGTGGCCTGCTTGTTTGACAACTGCCGAACGGGCCGGTGTGCACACTGCTTTTATGTGAGTAATTTTCTTTTAATAAATCATACTCTGTTTGGATGGTACACGCTATGGTGTTTGCTTTCTTTTTTTGGTTAACACGATCCTGGTATTGACATCCTATACTGAGGAGGCCTACAGATCGATAAAGATTGGAGATTATTGTTTTCCTACTAAAGAAGTGATATACAGATCTGTCTGCTGGTCTGAATACACCATTGGAGGACTTCTGTGAGCGATTGGAGCTGAGGGCCCCCTCCACTTGTCAAGAAGGGAATTGCCTGATTTTACCTTTTGTTGGGGTCTATCAATATGGTGAGCACCCGTATATCTGGCGTGGTGCATTTGGTGAAGGAACAAGAAATATTCATCACTAATTCTTTATATGGACATTTTCAGAGTTATGAACATTTAAAGACTTTACACCTGATTGATTTTTATTCACTGACATTCGTTTGAGTCACTGATTTTTTTTGTATTGTTCTTTGTTGTAGCTCGGCACACTTAGTTATTCATTCAGAGTTATGAACATTTAAAGCAGGGGTCTCAAACTCAATTTAGTCGGGGGCCACTGGACAAATTTTTTAGTTCCGTGGGGGCCGCTACTATATACGGTACAAGTTTTATGCACATGTTACAAGCGGCAACTGTCACCGATTCAAATTAATGATCGGGTGACAGCTGCTGCATGTAAACGCCTGCACTCTGAATGTAATCATATGTGAAAGGATTACATGTAGTTAGGAATCAATCACTATCCCTGGATACAGGATTGTTTATCCAGGGATAGTGACTGTTTTTGTAACTGCATGCAATCATATCACATACGATTACATGCGGTATGCAGGCGTGCACATGCAGCGGCTGTCCCCTGATCATTAACTTGACTGGGTGACAGTTGCTGCATGTAAACGCCAGATTAGGGATTCCTGCTGCAGTAAAACGCAAGTTTGTGACACAGGAATCCCTAATCGTACTTGAAATATAGGGGACTCCCCCCATTCCAATCCCCCCGCACACATAATAATACACTCCCCCTCCCTCCCAAGCCCCCAGAACTCCCCTCCCTCCCAAGCCCCCAGCACACATATTAAACTCCCCCCTAGCCCCCAGAACACATATAATACACTCCCCCTCCCTCCTTTCCTTCCAAGCCCTCTCACCTGCTTGCATCTGTGCAGGGAGGAGGCACATCATCATTCCCTGGCGATCTAGTGGCAATTAGTAAGGTCTAGTGCAGACCTTACTAATCATCCATCATTGGACCAGAGCTCAGAACTGACAGAGCTCTGGCCGGAGCTGACAGGAGCAGCTCTGCGGTCTGCATCCGACAGAGATGCAGACCGTGTAGCTGCTCCCGCAAATTGGGCACACGGTCCGTGACCGTGTGCCCGACTTGTCAGCTGGCTGCGGGCCACATAGTACCGGCTCGTGGGCCGCAGTTGGACCGTGGGCCGGTACTTTGAGACCTCTGATTTAAAGACTTTACACCTAATTGATTTTTATTCACTGACATTCGTTTGAGTCACATTTAGTTATTCAAAATGCTGATACCAATACCAAAAACATAAACTGTTTATTTTTTTTAAATACATATAACAATGCATTAATGATTACAGAGCTGCATTAATCTATGTCTTTTATATCTGTCTACAGTTAAACTTTCAGCATTTTTAGAAGATCAGTATTAGTAACCACAGTGTAAACTAAAACCTCACTTGTTCCACAGATACTAGATGAGATGTGTGTTAAGGGCTGCAACCTCTGCTACATGAAAGCTGCCCATTATAGCTGTAAAATACAGGGGAAAAAACTTGTAAACCTAAAGATACTGGCTTTTACTTTATGCCGGTTGCTCGTGTTACCAATTTGTGAAATATATTTGATGTGCTCCATTGGCACTTAATGGCAAAAGCGTGAGGAAGGGTTGAATTCTCTCTTCATATCCAGTGCGTTCCGGTACAGTTAGTGCACAGAACGCACTGGATCGCATAAACCAAGCCTCCAGCTTTCTGTGGCGGGAGGGGGGTGGTGGAGCCATTCACCCCCTGGCAAAGTACCTTGTCCCCATGTCAATGAGGAGAAGGGCCTCTTTCCCACAACCCTGGCTGGGGGTTGGAGGGAAAAGGGGGCTTATAGGAATCTCAGTGCCCCCTTTATGATGCTGCCCCCCCTTTCCTGCTCTGCCAGGCTGTTGCTCAGATCAAGGGTCTGGTAAAGGATTGTAGGGGGGGAATTGTGGGGGGTGGGAGGGACTGCATGCTTTTTTTTTATTGATTCTGTGGACTATCAAAAGTCAAAAAGGAAAATGTCACTTTTTTTTCTAATGTCACTTTGCTTGAACGAAAATTAGTTTGTAAATATAATTTAACCTATCCCAAAATCCGAATTGACTTTCGGACCCAAATCCCAAAATTGACTTTTCGGACCCAAAAAACGTAAAATCCAGAACTAAACTAATGTTTTTTGTTGGCTTACCTGTCTAGTTTTGATAACTACCTGTGTACCCACCTTTGGAATTTTCCTTCTGATACATGAAATAAACAGGAAATGGGGAGATTTTCTCTCACTTCCTGTTCTGTCTGGCACCCATAAAACAGGACACAGACAGCCAAAAAAATGTTGACCATCCTATAGAAAAATGAAGAAAAAAAATACAATCGTCTCCGCCTTCCTTACAGCAGTGGGAAACAAGACTAGTTGGCCACTATAGACTATGTGCTTTATAAAGTGCGTGTTGCCTTATTCACATAACCCAATATAGCTGGACTGGAA
>NW_017307669.1:145958-148087 GCF_000935625.1 Nanorana parkeri | reverse complement strand
CCCTCCAAAGAGCTTGAGTTTGCGTCTAGGCAAAGGGAATCTTTAGTTTGTGGTTAAAAAAAAAAGGAAGTATGGGTTGTTCAGCCTGTGAGCCTGCTGAATTCAGAAAATCATGATACCCATTTTAGCATTTCAAGGTTAGTGTAAAAATGACAATATAGTACGTTGTAGATTTTACTAAGGCTACACAATAACTGGTATATCTTAAAGAGTATTTCCACATAAATTTGAATCCCAGATTAACAAAAGGATGGGTAGCCCCACCCTTATATTCTGGTGTTACTGAGAACTGGGGCTATAGTAAAGAGTTTACCTTCAAAGTCAATGGCTAGTAAAATGACATTTGCGGGACTTACATCATCCTGGCCTGGTTAATCAAGATGGCCAGTGAGAAAATGCCAGCAAGAGAGTTCACAGGTGCATTGCTGGAGGCAAGAACCTACAGATTCTTGTGGCAGGGATACCAAGGGTAGCGCTCACCCCCTAAGGAGCCGCTGAGTATGATATATGGTTCTCCTACTTGTTTGCCAGCCACCAGCCCCCTTGCTCAGATCCAGCACACCGACACTCCGATACAGAAACAGGCTCAAGTCTTAGGGTATTTTAGGGTATTTATTTGTAAGTTCAACAGGAGAGAGAGGGGTTAGGGTCTGTAGGATGCCCTTGGAAATACTTCAAAGGACAGCTTTCTCCCTTAGCAACAGCTAAGGCTGATATCACTGTGATCTGGTCCCAGGGACCAATAGTAGTAGCAATACTGCGAACAGCCAGGGTGGTCCAGTAGCGTATATGGAGAAGGTTAGCTATCTCTGGACTCAGGTAAGGACCCCTGGCTTCTTCTCGAACAGATACCTGGAATAGGGTGAGGGATCTCCCTTGTGGGTCCCAGATGGACGCTCTCACCAGCTCCTCTGCGGTACCCCACAACAAACAGACTCTCCCTCCGACCCAGCTTACATCAGGTATTTTCCTCTTCAGGATCTGGAATCTCTGTGCCCTCAGCATCTGCAACTGCCAAGGAGCACTCCAGGTTAGTGGTAGTATCTTCTTAGAACAAGGCACCCAACACCTGCCACGTGTGTGGGCCCAGCAAAGTATCAGTGTATCCTAGGCCTCCAGGCCCCTCAGCACCTGCCATGTGCTGAGGCCCAGGCCATTTGCTTGCATCACACAGACCTCCTAGTGCGAGGCCCCTAGGGGGAAGAGACCTCTGCACAGTGTCCCCAGACCTCTTATTACCTGCCCTCAACCATGCCTCTGAGTCATCCTACTCAGGGATTGGCTAGGGTCAGGTGCATAGTCATAATCTGAGGATGGATCCTCCCTCACTGTATGCCAAGTCTCCCTTTTCCTCAGCAACAGGAGGAGCAATCAATCCAGCAGATTCAGGGACACTCCTAGAATGCAGAGCTCTGTATAATCAGTATCTAGACTGGTTACAGTCCAGGTATCTCTAAATTGAATAGCGACATTTTAGAGGGCGCTACACAAGTATTCCTGTTTTATTTTAATTTTATTATTGGTATTTATATAGCACCGACAATTTACACAGCACAGTGCACATTCACATTAGGCCTTCAAGGAGCTTTCAATCTAAGGTCCCTATCTCACATGCATGCATATATACAAGGCCAATTTACATAGTTACATAGTATTTGAGATTGACTAAAGACACAGGTCCATCGAGTTCAACCTTTATGTGTTAGTGTGTGCATGTGTGTATGAGTCTAAGGTTTTTAGAGTACATGTACTCCTGTATGCTACGTTCTCTTAGGAAGGTATCTAGTTGGTTTTTGAATGATTCAATACTCTCTGCTGATACCACTGCTTGTGGCAGAGAGTTCCAAAATGTAACCACTCTGACTGAGAAGAAGCCCCTATGCCCTTTGTGGTGAAAAGAAAACTATGGGGGTTAGTGTTTTTCCCCATAGTTCTCTAAAGGGTCACGGGAGGACATATACTAGCGTCCTCACATGACCCAAAGCTCAGTATATCGGGAGCTACAGCTCTCGATGTACTGGGACAGCCGCAGCCAGGACAGATCCCGACATTACTGTCGAGATCCACCCAGCTGCGTGAGTGACAGCGGGCTCTGTCTATCTAGAGGCACAGCCTGCTGTACCCGCCCC
>NW_017307669.1:115412-145565 GCF_000935625.1 Nanorana parkeri | reverse complement strand
CATCAGGTATTTTCCTCTTCAGGATCTGGAATCTCTGTGCCCTCAGCATCTGCAACTGCCAAGGAGCACTCCAGGTTAGTGGTAGTATCTTCTTAGAACAAGGCACCCAACACCTGCCACGTGTGTGGGCCCAGCAAAGTATCAGTGTATCCTAGGCCTCCAGGCCCCTCAGCACCTGCCATGTGCTGAGGCCCAGGCCATTTGCTTGCATCACACAGACCTCCTAGTGCGAGGCCCCTAGGGGGAAGAGACCTCTGCACAGTGTCCCCAGACCTCTTATTACCTGCCCTCAACCATGCCTCTGAGTCATCCTACTCAGGGATTGGCTAGGGTCAGGTGCATAGTCATAATCTGAGGATGGATCCTCCCTCACTGTATGCCAAGTCTCCCTTTTCCTCAGCAACAGGAGGAGCAATCAATCCAGCAGATTCAGGGACACTCCTAGAATGCAGAGCTCTGTATAATCAGTATCTAGACTGGTTACAGTCCAGGTATCTCTAAATTGAATAGCGACATTTTAGAGGGCGCTACACAAGTATTCCTGTTTTATTTTAATTTTATTATTGGTATTTATATAGCACCGACAATTTACACAGCACAGTGCACATTCACATTAGGCCTTCAAGGAGCTTTCAATCTAAGGTCCCTATCTCACATGCATGCATATATACAAGGCCAATTTACATAGTTACATAGTATTTGAGATTGACTAAAGACACAGGTCCATCGAGTTCAACCTTTATGTGTTAGTGTGTGCATGTGTGTATGAGTCTAAGGTTTTTAGAGTACATGTACTCCTGTATGCTACGTTCTCTTAGGAAGGTATCTAGTTGGTTTTTGAATGATTCAATACTCTCTGCTGATACCACTGCTTGTGGCAGAGAGTTCCAAAATGTAACCACTCTGACTGAGAAGAAGCCCCTATGCCCTTTGTGGTGAAAAGAAAACTATGGGGGTTAGTGTTTTTCCCCATAGTTCTCTAAAGGGTCACGGGAGGACATATACTAGCGTCCTCACATGACCCAAAGCTCAGTATATCGGGAGCTACAGCTCTCGATGTACTGGGACAGCCGCAGCCAGGACAGATCCCGACATTACTGTCGAGATCCACCCAGCTGCGTGAGTGACAGCGGGCTCTGTCTATCTAGAGGCACAGCCTGCTGTACCCGCCCCTCCCCCATCCGTTCCGCCACTCAGCGCTGGAGGATCGGAGTGGGGAGGGGGGAATCCATGCAGGGAGCCGTGACTGACAGTCACCGCTCTCTGAAGGAGATGATCGAGAAGTGAGCAAGCGACGATATACGTTTGCTCACTTCCCGATCTATTGAGCCGACGTGTGACGTTTCATTGTCACACGTCAGCTCTACTAATGAGGATGAGTGATTTTCACTCACCTCATAGTTCTCCCTTAAATCTTTTCTGTACCAATTGCAGGTTGTGGCCTCTAGTCCTTGTTAGGGAGTTTACTGAAAAAGGTTACTGCTGATGTTGCCATCACCACCAAACATTTTGTACATTAAAATCATGTCCCCTCTCAATCTTACTTCTAGCGTGAACAAGTTTAAATTTAGTAACCTTGTCTCATAGCTTTGGTCCTCCAGCCCCTTAATTAGTTTTATTGACCTTCTCTGGACTCTCTCCAGTTCCAGGACATTCTTTCTGTGGATATGTGACCAAAACTGAACCGCATACTCAAGATGAGGCTGCACCAGCGATCTATAAAGTGACAAATTTATCCATTTGTCTCTACAGTACATTCCCTTTTTAAAACAAGACAGTACTCTGCTTGCTTTGTTTGCTGCAGCCTGGCATTGCAAGCTATTGTTCAATCTGTGGTCTACTATGACACCCATAACTTTTTCATTTCTGACTTCCCCAGTGGAGTTCCCATTAATGTGTATTCTGCTTGCCTGTTTTTAACCCCAAGATGCATTATTTTTTTCATTTATCAACATTGAACCTCCATATGCCATAAAGTTGCCCACTCCCCTATTTTATCCAGGTCTTCTTGTAATGTTATAATGTCTAAGTCTGTGTCTATTACCCTCCCAATTTTAGTATTATCGGCAAACACAGAAACATGGCTATTGACACCTTCCCCGATATCATTAATAAACAGGTTAAACAGTATTGTGCCCAGCACAGAACCCTGGGGCACACCACTCATTACTGTAGCCCATTGTGAAATAGAGCCATTTATCAATAGTCTCTGGACACGTTCCTGTAGCCAGTTCCCTATCCATGTACACACCATTTGATCTATGCCCATAGATTTACGTTTGTGTATTAAGCGTTTATGTGGTACTGTGTCAAATGCTTTTGCAAAATCCAGGTACACCACATCCACTGGTTTTCCTCTATTCAGGTCTCTACTCACCTCTTAGAATGTTTGTAGGTTGGTCTGACAAGAAGGGTCCTTCATAAATCCATGCTAATTTTCACTTATACCTTTGTCACAAAAAAAATTCACTAAATAGCCCTTTATCATTCCTTCAAACAGTTTGCCTACTATTGATAATAGAGTGACTGGTCAGTAGTTCCCAGGTTTTTTTTAGCCCTTTTTGAATATCGGTACTACTGTTGCTTTACGTCAGTCACTTGGTACCCTTCCAGTCATTGAGCCCGGCCGAGTTTTTTAATACCCTGGGGTGCAGGTTATCCGTTCCTATTGATTTATTTGCATTAAGTTTATCAAGTCTTTGTTGAACCCCGGCTACTGTCAACCACTGCGGTATTATAAGCACTGAGCTACTCATATTCTTATCTCCATTAAACGTGTCTTTTTCTAACGTGTATACCAAGGAGAAAAATGTATTTAATACCTCAGCCTTCTATCGGTCGTTTGTGATTAATCTCCCGTTCTCATCTTTTATTGGGCCTACCCGCTCTTTTTTTTTACCTTTTTACTGTTTATACATTGGAAGAATTTTTTGGGGTTCTTTTTACTGACTGTGGTTACATGTTTTTCGTAATCTATTTTTGCTGCCCGGATTTTGTGTTTACATCGCTTAATGCATTCCTTGTAGCTCTGGAATGCCAATGCAGTCCCCTCCATCTTATATTTTTCAAATGCCAGGTTCTTGTCTTTGATGCGTTGTTTTACCGTTCTTTTTAACCATGCAGGCTTAGCTCTCGATCTTTTATGTTTGTTACCCAACGGTATGCACTTGGTAATCGCATTATGCAAAGTATTCTTAGAACAATCATGCTTCTGGTGAGTGTTCATTGTTAGAAATAAGTTGTCTCATTTAGTGTCATACACTTGATGCAGCTTATCGAAGTTTGTCTTTCTGAAATTTAGCATTCTTGTCAAACCAACACACTTCTCTTTTCTATATTCAACATTAAAATGAATCACCCCGTGATCACTAAGACCCAATGTGTCCCTAATCGCTATGTGTCTGCAACTAGGTCCGCATTATTAGAGATTAATAGATCCAGAAATGCATTCTTCCTGGTCGAGGCCTCAACCATCTGATCCATGAAATTGTCCCGCAACAGGTTTACATAACGGCCATCAGTAGACATGTGCGATTCGTTTAGTTTCGAAGCAAAATTCAAACGAAATTTCGGAAATTCGGATATTCGGATGTATCCGAATTCCGAATTGCAGCTAAAAAGAATGCAAACGAATCCGAATTCCCGATTTCCCGAAATTCGTTAACGGTAGTTTTTTACAGTCTGCAGAAGATGGGGGAAAAAAGCGTGAGGTTCCCCCCCCAATTCATACCAGACCCTTTAGGTCCCCCGTAACAGTCCTACCAGACCCTTGGTCTGAGCACTGGCAGGGCAGGAAAGGGGGGGCGATCGAGCGCCCCCTCCCTGCGCCTTACCAGGCCACGTGCCCTCAGCATTGGGAGGGTGTCCCCATGCCGATGGGGACAAGGGCCTCTTCCCCACAATCCTGACCTGGTGGTTGTGGAGGTCTGCGGGCAAGAGGGCTTATTTGCATCGGGGTACCCCTTCAAATAAGGGGGAACCCAGATGCCCCCCCCTTGTGAATGAGTAAGGGGCCCATTTACTAAAGGGTTATATCAAATAGTTAGTAAAAAGTCCAGACATGATAAAATCCTTTAATTGAAAAAAAAACAAAGTCAGTTTTTGACTATTCCTTTAATTAAAAAAAATAAATAAAATGGCTCCATCGATGTAATCCAGCTTCAATCACGATGGACGTCCCCCAACGACCCACTGAAATAAAAAAAAGTCCGGTCTGATCCCGATGAAAACTCGCCGCAAAATGACATTCAGCCCGAAAATAAACAAATGGGAGGAGCGAGCCATGACGTCATAAATTGACTTTGTTTTTGTTTTTTTCAATTAAAGGATTTTATGAAAAGTCTGGACTTTTTACTAACTATTTGATTAAACCCTTTAGTGAATTGGTAGGGGTACAAGTACCCCTTACTCATTCACAAGGGGGGGCAGCATCTGAGTGCCCCCTGATTTGAAGGGGTACCCCGATGCAAATAAGCCCTCTTGCCCACAGACCCCCACAACTACCGGTCAGGCTTGTGGGGAAGAGGCCCTTGTCCCCATCGGCATGGGGACACCCTCCCAATGCCGACGGCACGTGGCCTGGTAAGGCGCAGGGAAGGCGTGCGATCGCCCCCCCCCCTTTCTTGCCCTGTCAGTGCTTGGATCAAGGGTCTGGTAGGCCTGTTAGGGTGACCCCACTTTTCCCCCATTTTTTGGGACTGGGGTTCCCCCTTAAAATTCCTACCAGACCTAAAGGATCTGGTAGGATTTTGGGTGGAACCCCACGCACTTTTTTTTGTTTTAACTGGGGGGAGGGTCCCCCCTAACATTCCTATCAGACCTAAAGGGTCTGGTATGAATTGGGGGGAACCTCACGCTTTTTTTTTTTCATCTTCTGCAGACTGTAAAAAAACGAAACTTTGTTCAAAAACTAAAATTCAACCGGACTACCGCTAACGAATTTCGTTCAGATTCGTTTTTGAATCCGAATTCCGAAACAAATTAATTTTCGGACCTGAATCCGAAAAACGAAATAATGCATAATCCGAATCAAAACTAAACAAAACACATTTTTGTTGGAGCACATGTCTACCAATCAGTGTCCGGATAATTGAAGTCACCCATTATAACAACAGTTCCCTGCTTCCTAGCTATTTCTATTTGGGACTGTAAGCAAGCCTCCTCCTCTTCCCTTATAAACAGAGGGGTTTGTACCATACACCTATAATAAGTTTACAACTGGAATTAGTCTTATCTAGTTCTACCCACAAAGACTCAAGACCATCACAATTTTCTATCATGAGGTCATCTCGTATGTGCACAGTTAGATTGTTTTTCACATACATGCATACACCCCCCGCCCCCCTACCAACCCTGTCCCTCATGAACAGGTTGTACCCTTCTACATTAGCTGTCCAGTCATGTGAGCTGTCTAGCCAAGTTTCAGTTATTCCCACTATATCCTCTTTGAGCACCATAAGTTCAAGCTTTCAAGCTCCTCTTGTTTGTTTGCTAGTCTTCTAGCATTTGTGTATATACACTTTAGTTTGTACATGTGGTTTTGGTTATATTATTGCATGTTCCTGAACCCCAACTTATTCTTTTATCTGACCACGGTATGGAAGATACATTACTAATAGGTTTGACTGGAGTGAGCCCTCTGCCCCCCTTTGTAATACTGTCCTCTATATTAACTGCCCCTTTAATTACAAACTCTATGTTTATTTTCCCAATTTTTATCCCCCCACCCATTCTACTCCCATCCTTAGCATGTCTTTGGAATGTGGGAGGAAGCAGGAGTACATGGAGGAAACCCATGCAAGCACAGGGAGAACATACAAACTTGCATATGGTGACCTGGACAGGATTCAAACCAGGGACCCCCAGTGCTGTAAGGCAGAAACACTAACCGCTACGCCACTGTACTGCCCTAAGCACAGCGTGTCTGCTTAATTCAGCATAGTGTACCTGTTCAGAAGTGGCCCCTGAAGTAAATGACCTGGTAATGGAATAGATGATTGTCGCTGTCATAGGATAGATGCATCCAGAGACAGTCATTTATTTAAAACCGCATGTAATTGTATTATGTATAATTACATGTGGACTGCCATTTACAGATGTGGCCGCTGTCACCGGGTCATTTACTTTAAAGGGCACAGTGGCTGCATCTGAACAGGACACCTGGCGATTCCTGCCGCAAAAATCCCAAATCACCCTGTGTGAATGGGGCCTAACAGTAGAACTGTATGGAAGGAAAACAAAAAGCTATATCGTAGGCAATAACCTATTCAGTTGCCAAAATGTAAGTACAAAGCACCCATTTCTTAAATAACAGAAGTCAGAAGCTATTGTTCTTGATGAGGCTACAAGAGAAGTTAAGATTTTAGTCTCTGTTAGTTCTCAATTTTGCGGATTACAGTTTTGAATGTCAATATGGCCCTATCAGCCATTTGAAACTTTTAAAAGAGCTAAAAGGTGCCCATACACATTAGACTTTTCTTGGTAAATTGGTTCCTCCTGCCAGGAAGCTTTCAGTGCAGGAATTGTGTTGCTAAAAACAAGTCTAAATATAAATGAACCATGTGCACCCTAACATTCAAGGCACTTCTTACACATATCCCCTCGCCTTAGCCCTATATTGTGAACTGGCCCGTCCCTGCTCTGTGACAGCACTGTGGCCCCAGGGGACAGCGGCCCTGTCAGATACAGCGTTCGGTAACGGGTCAACTTAGCAATCATGTAATTGCATGAAATTGATCCCAAGCAAACTGGCAACAGCCGGCTGAACAATTTTTGTGCCTCGCAGAGGAAGTGTCACAGGAACAGTCAACAGGCCAGAGATGTTAAAAAAGAAAGAGGAACTGAAAAGAAAAACATACATTCATTAGGTGTAAAGGAGTATTACAGGATATTATAGCTGTTAAAGGGGGAAAAAATACATTCTGTCACATTTGTCAGCTTATATTAAAAATCTTAGCAGGGAAGCAATGTATCATTAAAAGTTTTATACTGTATGTCATATGTTTTAGGTAGGAAAATAGTCATATCATTATAGTCAAGTTAACTGATGCATACGGACACTGTTAAATTTGCTCTGAGCCCCAGTTACCAAATGATTACACAATAATGGAAATCTCAAATGAAAAGTACTGCTCTCCAAGGGTGGCTCCTCCATAGAGGGTAGCCACCCTAAGAAAGGAAGTGTGTTACTGGCCAAATTACCAGTTCAAAATAAAGGGGAAAAAAGAAAACTAATGCAGCCAACACATTTAAAGTGACACTCAGGAGTTAAATCTTAAAAATGCATTCATGTACCTTAACTATTAACAAAAACATAACTTTAGTGAAGTATGAACTATTACAGAGCTGCATTCATAAATGCCTATTATATCTGCTTTTAGCTTTAACCATAAAATTTAAACTAACACGCAGCTTCCTAAAACTAAACCCTAAACCCTTACCCCGACCCTTTCTGTAAAACCGAGGTCACGTAACACTACATTAATTCTTATAAATTTGTACATGTACATCTTGCCAAAAGCATTGCACCCTTCTGTTTACAACCTTCAAGCTACTTCCTGTGTAGTCACCATGTCCCCAAGGCCAATAAAGACACTTTGATTTGATTAGGGGATTGCAGTCGCAACAACATAGTCAAGGGAGTCACGCCTCCAGTGACAACATATGTGAAGCAAACTATGGTGTATAGTTGTAATTTACGGACTAAATGCTTTGCAGTACAATTTCTCAGTTGGGCACAATTTTATTCAGTTGTAGAATGAGATATCCAGCTTCTATAATGTTCCAAATTTGGCACAAACTTTCCAAATACTATTGCATAATTGTTCATCTATATCAAAAAAGGTGGGGAAGTTTTCCTACCAAAGATATTAAAGGACAACTGTCCTCCTGCCTTAGCTCTTCTTCTTCCACACATGCATGCCACAATTTCCATGCATTACATGTAAAGGGCATTCACTACTGGGAGGAATTATAGACACTCTACTTAGAAATTTAAGAACATTATTCTGAATAGATGTAGAAAGAAGCAGAGGCTGGCCCAGACGTTCGGTGAAGAGGGTGTGCAGTTGCACAGGCAGGGACATAAAATTGTAAGACTTGGGGGGGGGGGTTTCTGGAAAGGAGAGAGAACATTTAAAGAATGAATGTACTAAAAGTACATGCTGTTAGATTTGAAGCTCATTAAAGTACTATAAGAAAAGCATTGCTTTACTGTTAATTAGCCTCACTGATACACTTATCACTTGAATACATGGTGCAAACTCCCCGTACGATTAAACTGAGATTGTGTTCTCTGGTGTAAAAGATTTGGTCTGTGCTTTGCCAAAGTGGTAGCACATTTGAAAGCTCACCAGATTGGGGATAGGTGAGAATAAAACTGGCAGTTGAGGGTGTGGACGGGGAAAGGGGTCTCATATATAAGCATAACTACACTAAAAATAAAGTTACACTGTAAAGTGAATCTCCATAAATCACAAATAGTGGCAGACCCTTACCCCCTTATAGATGAGGTACAGAAAGGTTTTCTGGCTAATAAAGGAATTAGTACATATCATGTGGTGCTAACTCTTTGGCAGGACTTTTACTTTAAAACATTCAAAGAGGTTGACAAGTTCTATTTAATGTGCCATTTTTGGTCAAATTAGCAGGTGGATTAGGTCATTTTAGAGCTTAGATAACTGCTAGAGATCTACCCAGATAATAAACACCAAGGACGTCAAAAATAGTGTGTGATCACAGTCTGTCACATCAGCAAACTCTTATTAGAGGCAAAATGCTGTAGTCAGGAAGCACCAGGGTGCTGGAAATCAAATGAACAACGGTATTTTAGTCCTCTTTTAGCTGTGCATTTTTACAGGCTTTCATGTAAACAAGTTTTCGTTATTTTAATAATTATACTATATATATATATAGGTTTTAGGCTATTACCTAGAGGGACAGTAAATTATGACATGTAACCGCTTTATAACTGTAAGATATCGGACAGGTAGAAACTGCTCTGTTTTCAGTAGGCTGCCTGATTTTTAGACTTGCATTGTGAGAAGGAGCAGTAAAGCACAACCATTATGTAGCACTGCAGAGGAAAAAGCAGAGCCTGTATATGAAATAAACATGGATTAGGAATTAATTCCCAATCATGGCTATGCACAAACCTTCTCTGTGCGCCCTACAAGTGAACTTATGGCTGTGTTTACCTGAGCCCCAAACACAAACCGCATTATGCATAAACTGACCTGTGAATTGTAGTTAGGTGGCATAGTATGAACAATAATTAGGGTTGGCAAATGTGCCAGCCCCCTCTCTATAAAATACACCTCTCCCAACATCCTTTTGTCTGCGTGTGCTGTGGAGTAGTGAGGCACAGCTGATTCCAGAAGTAGTTAATGTACTAACTACAGAACTAAGCAGTGCTACATACTGTATAGTGCTGTAAATAGCCACTTCTACATTCTAGTGTGGTGGGCTACAGAGAGTGGAGTCTACCTCTCCTGCATGTACTGTGCTGTTCGGTGCTCCATTACTGTGAATTGCATTGTGGTATGTATCACCCATTGTATTCACAGTGAATAGACCCAAATGTCCTGCTTTTCTTTTCTTAAGGGTGTTTTACTACAACTAAGGAAATTATTTTTTTTGGTGCGGGGAGGTATACTTTATTTCTATATAGTTTTGATAGTGTTTTTATATTATGATAATTGTTTTTCAGGGTCAGCAGAATAAACTTGTTGATGACACAGGCAAAGCTTCCCTTTGTTAGCACCACTTTACCACATTGCATCACCACAGTCCAGTTTACTACATCAGATCACCAAATTGTGCAGTGCACCAAAGCACCACATTCTGTATCCCGATATTGCCATAGCTGACAAAAAATGTAAGCAATTCCCCCATTATAATGCCTTGGAGGCTTGAAGGTAGAGGCAGAGGTTCTTTACATGCAGGTAGTAGGGGGCCAGCATGTTCTGCAACTGCAGGCCAAAACAGTGGTCGGGCAGTACCTTTGAGAGGCAGGGCACGTTTTCCTTCCCTTTCTGGCAGTGGATGAGCTATTTAGCCAGAGCATGTGGAGGAGGTGGTGTTGTGGATAACCAAGCCTTCATCCTCCTCCTCCTTATTCTAGGCACAGTGGTAGCAGAGTATCAACAGGAGCTAAAAATGCACCCCCTTCTTTCTCCTCATATACAGTTAATCCCACCATTGCCAGCAAGCTGGCATTGAGGAGTCGGGTGAATTATTTGAGAAGTCTTGTGCCAGGAAAGATCATTGTTTGACAACGGCACCAAGCTGCTGTCTGTCCTTCAGCAGGGAAAGTTCACACAGGTGTCTTGTCTGGCACACATCCTCAAATTGGTGCTTCAGGTTCCTGATCTGCTTTCTAAGCAGAAAGTGTGCTTTCAGAATGGGTATTTAATTAAGTGGGTGGTTTTGTAACATAAAAAAGTAATTCTCCTTTCCCCAGACACCTTTGTTGATCACCTCACTTTTATAAAAATGAACCAGTCGTGGATCAGCAATGAGTACTAAAGCTCTGCACCTTATACTAACAATTAAATGTTTTCTTTGAATCTGGCCCCAAAAAAGTATTATACAATACAGTTACCATCTTCTGCCATTGCTGCTGGCAAGCTATCTAATACCATCTCCTGCCACCACTGCAGACCTGACAGCATTACCATCTCGTGCTCCCTTTACAGCTCTAGTCCAATTCTTTGACACTATCAAGTTAACTTGGTAAAGTTTTTACAGGGTCATTTCTTTGCATCTCAATATTTGCAGCGTATTATGCTGCTCTAGCACTTTCAAGGTGTCATGCCAAATTTTGTTTAGTTGCTCCTCAGCTGCCAAATTTTGAATTTTTTTCATTCATGCATTGAACTTCAATGTTTGCGATGCATTATGTTGTTCCGGACTGTCAAGGTATTACATATGTTCTGCAGCTGTTCCTCAGTTTTATTATTTATAGTGTTTGCTGCTGGCTAAACCAAGCTCTTTGTCTCCTATTTTTCAAAAATTGCTGAAAAATGCTGAAAAACTGCATGTGGTCTGTCATTTAAAAATGTGGTCTACAATAAATGTAAAATAATCCTTCATTTTAACAGTGAAGAAATCCTTATTTTTGTCCTCAAAAGCTGCATGCGATAAGTGTTTTATCAAATGAGGCTTCCCAGAAATGTAATAAAATTATGCTCATGCAGTGTGCAAATAGCATGTTGTTTAGCAAGCCCTGTGACACCCCATAAACATCTGAAATCAATATTATGCTGGCCACAGACCTTACAACCATCGCAAGACTTACAACCATCGCTAAGATAAAAGTCATGCGACTGTACAGTAAAAACGGTTGCACGCCTTCCACACACCTTGCGATAATCGTACGATCGCGTGATTCCACTTATTGTAAATATTTGATTATATCATTTCATGTGACAACACAGAAGAAATTACACTTTGCTACTATGTAAAATATTGAGTGTACAGCTTGTATATCAGTGTACATTTGCTGTCTCCTCAAAATAACTCAACACACAGCCATTAATGTCTAAACCGCTGGCAACAAAAGTGAGCACACTTCTAAGTGAAAATGTCCAAATTGGGCCCACTTAGCCATTTTCCCTCCCTTGTCATGTGACTCATTAGTGTTACAAGGTCTCAGGTGTGAATGGGGAGCAGGTGTGTTAAATTTAGTGTTATCGCTCTCACTCTCTCGTACTGGTCACTGGATGTTCAACTAATGTACAGTATGTCTATGTATATATATATATATAAATATATATATATATATACAGTATCTTACAGAAGTGAGTACACCCCTCACATTATTGTAAATATTTGATTATATCATTTCATGTGACAACACAGAAGAAATTACACTTTGCTACTATGTAAAATATTGAGTGTACAGCTTGTATATCAGTGTACATTTGCTGTCTCCTCAAAATAACTCAACACACAGCCATTAATGTCTAAACCGCTGGCAACAAAAGTGAGCACACTTCTAAGTGAAAATGTCCAAATTGGGCCCACTTAGCCATTTTCCCTCCCTTGTCATGTGACTCATTAGTGTTACAAGGTCTCAGGTGTGAATGGGGAGCAGGTGTGTTAAATTTAGTGTTATCGCTCTCACTCTCTCGTACTGGTCACTGGATGTTCAACATGGCACCTCATGGCAAAGAACTCTCTGAGGATCTGAAAAAAAGAATGAAGGAGAGCGGGTACAAGGAGTCAGCACTGAGTGATAGCTGAGTGTTTGCACATAATTGAGGACAGAGTATGGTTCCTATATCCTCAATTATGAATGAATGGGAAGTGATGTACATCATCTCCTGTTCATTCATGATTGTGTTTATAGTAAACATACTCTATACACAAGTTAGGAATGTACAGGAACACTCAGTATCAGGGCCGTCTTTAAGGCAGGGCAAAAGGGGCACTTGCCCGGGGCCCAATCATTGTTGTGGGGCCCTGCACCCCATAAACTAGAGCTGGTGAAAGTTTGAAACGTTTCTGTACCAGCCGTCTAGTGTGCACTACCACTTTCTGACGCTAGAGGGCAGCAGCCTCCTGTCCCACTCCATATGTGCAGCAAAGATCTCGGCAGCCCGGGATGTCACCTCCCACTCGGCAGAGGAGGAAGATCGATTTTGCTCACACTGCTTCATGGTCCTGCCCTCCTCCCTCCATGGCTGCAATCTCATCCTCCTCCTGTCCACGGTGAGTGCACATGACTGCTGGGTTGGGCTTCTATCTGGGTGGGGGAGAAGGGGGGTGGTCGAGTTAGGTGTGGCACTGCTGGGCTATGATGTAATGCTGTATAAAAATAATAATGACACCTGAGCATGTCCCCTCAGTGTCATTATTATTATGTGCCCCCCATGTCATTATTATTATGTCTCCCCCCAGTGTCATTATTATTATGCCCCCCCAGTGTCATTATTATTATGCCCCCCCAGTGTCATTATTATTATGCCCCCCCAGTGTCATTATTATTTATACCATATATATTACTCCCCGACCACCCGCTCAGCCTCCTGTGACAGCTGAAGGAGTCAGGATGGAGAGCAGAGGAGTCAGGATGGAGAGTGATTACAAGCACTCAACGATCAGCTGACTGCTGCGTGGTTGTAAATAATTGAGGACATACAACCCCAACTCCAAACAAGTTGGGACACTGTGTAAAATCTACATAAAAACAGAATGCATTGATTTACAAATCTCATAAACCTATATTTTATTCACAATAGAAAAAAGAAAACATATCAAATGTTTAAAATGAGAAAATGTACTATTTAAAAATATAATAAGGTAATTTTGAAATTGATGGTAGCAACAAATGTCAAAAAAGTTGGGACAAAGCCATGTTTACCACAGTGCACCCTCCCCTCTTCTTTTAACAACACTCTATAAACATCTGGGAACTGAGGAGACCAGTTGCTGGAGTTTTAGGAGATGAATGTTGTCCCATTCTTGCCTGATATAGGATTCTAACATGGCCTTTTAAAAGTTGTTTAGGTCGGCAAATTAGTCATACAGGGCTATTCACAAAAGGGTGAATAGCTGATTTGGAAAAATTCTCCAATTCAGCTCACTTTCCAGTTCAGCTACTGTATATTGTCCTAGATTTTTCACTTCTCCTGTCATCAAATGTTTATTTTTATCAGAAGCAGTGGTCTGCTGCAGAACTCTTTTCTTCTAATTTAGTTGTCATGGTCTGAGGACCAGGGCACAAGAGAAGGTAGGCTCAAGGGGTTACAGGGCAGATTGAAGTAGCGAGCTAAAAGGGTGCCTGGGATGCAGATCACAGAGAACACAGGGAGTAAGTGTAGAGGTGCAGAGTCTAAGAGGATCTGGGTCTTACAAAAGGTGAGGATGTTGTGCTGCTGGACACCTCCAGGTTGCGGCCCTCTAGCACATCCATACAGACACAGGAGACCAACTGCAGCACCAAAGTTCAGGATTCAAAGACAGGCTGGGGTGAAGCAAGTATACAGAACACAGGTCAAGAGAACAGGTTATGGAAGTACACAAAGGAAGAAGTCCATTCATTTAAGTAATAGGAGCACTGCTAAACAGCAGAAGACCTGTGATGGAACAGCTGGCAGGACACTCAAGAGAAGCAGGTTGAATGCACAAGCAGCCACAGGAGCAGAGCTGAGGCTCACAAATCATAGGTGCCAGAGTTCACTGAAGCTGGTGAAACAATCCAATTGCTTGAAGTGCAGGAATACAGAGAGCAGTAATCACAGGTTCCAAAGAAACATGTTCAAGGCAACAAAGAAGGTACGGCTGTAGTGTAAAGACACGTTGCTCGAATGCCAAGCAACAAGTAAGATGGTCTTTTAAAGGAGAACTATGAGATGAGTGATTTCCACTCACCTCATAGTTCTAGCTGACATGTGACAATGAGACTGCCACAGGTCGGCTCAGTAGATCGGGAGGTGAGCGAACACATACCGGGTTCGCTCACCTCTCGATCCTGTCACGGCTCTCTGCCGTGACAGGGGGAGGGGCTGGATTCCCCGCTCCGATCTGCCAGCGCTGACTGGCGGAACGGACAGGGGAGGGGGGGGTTACAGCTGGCTCTGCCTCTAGATAGGCAGAGCCAGCTGTCACTCATGCAGCTGGGCGGATCTCGACGTCGATGTCGGGATCCGCTCCGACTGCGGCGTCTCAGTATACCGCGATGCTAGGATGCTAGTTTCTGTCCTCCCGTTACCCTAAGGAGAACTATGGGGAAAAACACTGACCCCATAGTTCTCCTTTAACAGAGAGGTTCGGAGCGGATTGGCAGGAAGCCAAGCACATAGGGAAGTGTGACATTAGTGTAGGATGCAGCAGGTCTTTCAGATAGGCTTTATGTTCAATTTACTTATAAACAAGCTGTGGCTTAACTACAAGAGGCAAAGCTTAATACCAGCCATCGAAAATCCCATAAACAATCAAGATTTAATAAAACAAAAACAAAAAATACAAGTACAATTCCACCCTACCTTATGTATCTTCTTTACAGCATTTTCTTTAAGACCATAGGTATACTTTAAACCAGGTTAGTAATTAGTAATATCCATAGGGAGTTCCAAGACTTGAATACAACTGGCACAATGTATACTCATAGCTCTGAATGCAACATCATTTTAGCTAGCATAGTCAGCATTAAATTTGTAATCTGTGGCGCAAATAAAGAACTCAGTGCTATAATTGAAACTTCAAAAGTATAATATGGTGCCCAGCTCTGCTTTCCAATCAAAAAAGTAACAAAAGGCATAGGATAGGTTATTTCTACTGCACATTGCCTATCAACTTTATACTGAACATACTTACAGGAGAGGAGAGCATGGGGTTGACCTCGTCAACATGCTGCTCCCTCATTGCGTAATCACAAACTTGGAAAGGCAAAGGTGTACCGCTGTCAGCACCCTTCCTCCCGTCATCCCTCGATCAGCCGCACGAGGCGGTTATGAAAATTCTTGCCGAACAGCAAATACAATGCAAACAGCAGAGGATTAGTCCATCAATGCTCATAAGCGTTGATGGAGGAATCTGTTCTATTTTTTTCATTCAGCCCATGGGTTGAACAAAAAAAAAAATAGTACAAAGTATACCTCACTAAAGGAAGCAGAATTCCATCAGTTATTTACCGCTTAGTCACCCATCAGATGGATAAACACCATTATCATTATTGCAGGAGAAGAAAGTTGTAGAACTATGAAAATAGATGCTTGAAGGTATAATTCTAAGATGGGTGTATATCTGTCTATCTATCTATCTATCTATCTATCTATCTATCTATCTATCTATCTATCTATCTATCTATCTATCTATCTATCTATCTATCTATCTATCTATCTATCGCATGTCGTTAGCCGTATGGATTTTGCCTGGAGAACTGCTTCTTTAAATTTAATCAATCACCTTTATGGCTTGTAGCATTCATGAACTATTTAGTATTATTGTTTCACTATAGCCTTTACATACACTGATGTTTTAAAAGGTGTCTAAGAGAGAAACTTCCTAAGGTACCAATATCATCCAGATAATACTCCAAACTGAGCCTCCCGTCTCACATATAAGGAGCACTCTGCAATATTGCAGAAGTAGATTACAGAGCACTCAGAAATAAGGTAAATTGAGTAGACTTTCTGATTTCCGCACAATTGCCCTGCTTATTGGATAAAACAGATTAATTGATGTAGTCAACTACTCCAGGTATTTTTACAAATGAGATACTGGGGTGTTTTACTGAACGGTATGCAGTCCTAGAAGGACTGTTCTACCATTTCCAATCCTCACTTTAGCACTGAGCTCCCCTAACATTATAGAAACAACACTAAAACATTCTAAAAAAGAATCGCTTTGCTTTTGCATGTCCAGGTCTTTGTAAACTCCATTGACAGGTGAATTGTTGTCAGGCTAGAACTGTGAATGCTGTAGACTGTTCACCAATCTGTTTTGTGACACTGAAAAACAACGTATGTAACAATATTGTCTCTCCAGCAGTTTGTCAAGTCTTTTTTGTTTTCCTATGACTATGCAGTTTTGCCTGGTAGAATCTCTTGGGCTTTACTGCAGCATGCTCCTTAAGCTATACAGTTACTTCATAAATTTGAGAACAAATAGATGGATTATTTTAAGAAGACATTAAACTTTCTAAGTAAAGATTTGTAGTACTTACCCAAAATACAGACGTTTCTCTTCTATTTGTGAGCAGTAGATAAAGATTTCATCATAAACCAAATCAAGCAAGGAAACAAAAACATCACTCTAAAAGAGTTTCTTTCTCACCGAATCGTACTTCCCCTTTCTGACAGATAGGAATGTATTGGCTCTGTACATCCTCTTAATGCAAATGAAATTAGTTAAAAGCATTACAATTTTAAACCGATACCTCATCTCACTTCCAGCAAGCCTGATACACCCGAATTAATGTATCTACTATATCAGTAGCCTGATATCTAGACAAAGAAATGGCAGTTAACCAGTGGCGACGCTAGGAACAATATATAGGGGGGGCACTAATTTTCATTGCATGTCGCAACCGCTGGGTGCCGAGAGCTGAATTGCGTATGGCATCGGCGACCTGTAGTCCACCCACAATCCTGTATACTGCAACCATCCTGTGACAATGCCATCTGCAATTAAATCAGCTCTCGGCGCCCGGCATGGTGGCTGGCTGGGGGATGGTGCTCTCCTCCCACTGGGCTCCCTACATGGCTCTGGCCTTAAACGGCTACATGTCCGGTACTTAGGCACTCTCGCCCACTGTAGTCCACCACTGCCTGTCCATGCTTCTGGGCTGTGAGCTGCTGGAGGATAATGGGAGAAGCCGGGCAAAGTCAGTGTTCTATAATTTTTCTCGACCCTATACATTTTCTCAACTGTGCCACTTCCAGTGGGGCCGAGTCATCCGAAATCAACTGTTTTCAGGACCCCCTTTCTTCATGACATTTGCTCCTGGAAGAGACGCGGTAGATCAATTTATGGGTTGAGGAAAATAAAAGCACACTGGTAGTGGAGGGATGCCTCGTCAGTGCTGTGCACATGCACGACTGCTGTGACCCTGGTAGTTCTGACACTAACTCCAAGCTGTAGAGGGACTACAAATCTCAGCACATTATACAACAATGTAGAATAACACCAACAGCTATAGAGGACTATAAATCCCAGCAATAACATTATACAGCAATGCAGATTGGCATCAGCTATAGAGCACTACAAATCCCAGCCATACATAATACAGCAATGCAGAATAATATGAAGCTACATACTCTATGTTGCTCTGGGTTTGCCGCCTGATGTCGCCAGGGTCTCAGGAGGGTTGTGCAAGCTCTCAGAAGGCTGTGCGGGCTCTCGGGTAGCCAGTGTGAGCTCTCAGGTGGCCAGTGTGAGCTCTCACCAGGTGTCCAGAGAGTTTCACAGGTGCGTGGGGGTGCAGCAGAGACAGCTCCCTAATTAGACTCTTAGGTGGCCGATGCGGACTGTGAGGTGGTCAGTGGACTCTCTGCTGGTCAGTGCATGCTCTCTGCTGGTCAGTGCGGGATCTGTGGTGGTCAGTGGGGGCTCTGTGGTGGTCAGTGGGGGCTCTGTGGAGGCCAGTGGGGGCTCCCTGATAATTAGTGGGGGCTCTGTGGTGGCTCCCAGGTGGTTACTGGGGGCTCCACTGTGGCCAATATGGGCTGCCTGGTGGTTAGTGGGGGCTCTGTTGTGGCCAGTGGAGGCTCCCTGGTGTTTAGTGGGGGCTCTGTGGTGGCTCCCTGGTGGATAGTGGGGGCTCCATGGTGGTTAGTGGGGGCTCTGTGGTGGCCAGTGGGGGCTCCCTGGTGGTTAGTGGGGGCTCCCTTGACCCTGGTGGTTAGTGGGGGTTCTGTGGTGACCAGTGGAGGCCCCCTGGTGGTTAGTGGGGGCTCCCTGGTGGCTTCCTGGTTGTTAGTGGGGGCTCTGTGGAGGATGCGGCTTTTTAATCGGGCGGCCTGATCCAGCCCGGATCGCTTACCGAGGCGACCCGGGCTGGCTGGATCAGGCAGACATGGCCTTCTAATCAGGTATGTTGAAGAGCCCGATTAAAGAGCCACATCTGCTGCAGACGGGCTGGCCGGGAGCAGCGGTGCAGGCGGCAGAGAGGTGGTGGCCACTGCACCTGCGGCCGGGGACTTAATTTAGCGGGGGGCACACAGGGGGTCAAGGCATAACACGGGGGGGCAATTGTCCCACTTGCCCCCTTGTAGCGACGCCTATACACTTAACCCTTTTGCACCTAAGCGAAAGGCTTAAGTGCCACATAAAGTGTTTTGAAAATTACCTAAAACCCCCAAACATTATATATTTTCTTGAAGCAAAGACCCTGTAGAATAAAATGGTGGCGGTTGCAAATTTTTATGTCATACGATATTAGCACAACTTATCAAACCCCCAAATTTTGTCAAAAATGCACTTAATGTAATTTTAGTGCCCAAAAACACAATATAAATACCTAATTTTTAGTCAAATATAAAAGATGAGGTTACGCTGAGTAAATGGATAGCCAAAATGTGGTACCCAAATTTTAAAATCCCCTACAGGTCATTAGTTGAGAGATATCCATGAATATTGGCCCTAGAATTATTGATCTCACTGTGGCGCACAGGGCGATACCTAACATGTATAGTGCGATTGCCGTTTTCGTACATAGGCGCACCCGGCACATGTGTACATTAATAAGCCTGCGCTCGCGGCGCAAGAGACTTTTATTTTTACATTTATTTAATTTAAAAAATTGTTTTGCTTTACTTAATTGCTATCACATAAGGGGGCTTACAAGCCCCCCATGTGATAGCATATTGGAGGTGACAGGTACTCTTTAAGGTGACTCTAGGGGTCACCTGTAGTGTTTCCACTCCAAATAAGCTATTGGAGTGCAGATCTTGCTCCAATAGCTTATTGTCTGTAGCCAAGCAATGACAGCTAAGGGACTGGAAGTGATGCTCTTTAGAGTGGGAAGATCGCCGGTTTACTCCCTCCCCGGCTTCCTGCAACACCAGACGTGCCAGTCTGGGCCCGCAGGAGGGACAGTGGAGCACAGAAAGCAAGCCATGGGGGGGAGCACTTTACTGGCCCCTGGAAGCGATCTGGCAGCAGCTAAGCCCCCAGAATCGCTTCCACTGTAAAGCCAACATTTGGCTATACAAATGTTGACAGAGTGCCGGCGGCTGACATATGAGATACTGTACGTCCGTGGCAGCAATTGGGGTTAAAATGCATTTCCACTTTCACAGTCAAATTTAGAAAAACCCCATCCACATGTTCATTATGTGTTCCTATTCACACAGCATACTGAAAAAAAACTTTAATTATGAATCTTAACTTTAAGATGTTTCGCTAAATCGGGCAAGATGGCTGATTCCAGGTTTTTTTCTGAGCTCTTTCATAGTGATTTGCCCCAATGCAAAGTCTTGGGACTAAAATTTGAGGATTGTGATATCTGATAAGCTTCATTAACATACAATGGGCAAGCCATCTCTGAATGGACAAGACCCCTCACCCATCACAACTCCTCCTAATATTTAAAAGAAATAGAAGCAAAAATAAATGTTAACCCTTAAAACCCTAGCCCAAGTAAAAGCATCTGGTGAGTTAATTTATTTTTCACTATATCGGAGATCGATTACTAAAGGATTACATCTTGTGATAGTTTTGTGGGCACTTATTCCAGAGTGTAAAATATGAAATAGACTTTCATTTAAACACAGTTGGAAGTATTGGACACTATGTAATCTCTACACGGGATCTACACAAGAACTTAATTATCAATTTATAACTTATATCTCTTCATTATCTATTCACACTATTTACATTGGAGTTTGATTATTTGGATTTTAGATACTTGGCTGGATTTGATATATTCCAGTGTTGTACAGTTTTATACGCTGAACCAATTTCACTTGATTTATTGGAGTATTTATTTATATGAATTATTTAAGACACTTTGTTTGATGTGTAACATTATAGTTCAGCGCGGTGCAAGAGCTTAAGAAATGTACACATTGTGGTTGGCACGGCAGCGGACTTTGTTTCTATTTTACTTTGACACTTATATTTATTGGTGTAGTGAGATCCATACAGCACGTTTCAATCACTTTTACACAGCATCTGAGTGCCCCCTATATTAAAGGGGTACCCCGATGCAGATAAGCCCCCCTGCCTGCAGACTCTCACAACCACCGGGTCAGGGTTGTGGCAGAAGAGGCCCTTGTTCTCATCGGCATGGGGAAAAGGTGCTTTTCCAGGGGAGACCCTGAAAACTTACTTTTTTTATTTTTACTTTTTAAATTGGGGTCCCTCTTAACTTTCCTTTCCTACCGGGAAACTAAACTAAACTAACTAAAGGGTCTGGTATGGACCGGAAGAGGGACCCTGCACCGTTTTTTTTTTCTTTTAATTGTTTACATTTGCGGGGAGAACGCTCTGCTTCGACAGACCATTCTACCCGCTTCGGGTGTGTGTTCGGCTCAACTGGGCCGAAGCATATGCTATTGTGAATAGCCCGTACAGCAGCCCTTCTGTTTGGCTGAAACGAAGGGCTCCGGCAGCCAAAGTGGCCCACAGGATTAGACAAAGCTAATCCTTTGGGTCATATATCCTTCGGCTCTTTAGTATATAACCCCCTAACTCTTTAACATATTGTACAATGAGAATTTCTGTGCAGCAGGGTGAAAAAAAAAATCTGCCAACTAGAATTTCCTGATCTTCCCCTTTCTCCATGAGGCTTCTTAAGGTGCCCATACACTGCACGATTCTCGTACGAGAATCGCGGGAAATTCCGCGATCGTACGAGAATCGTGCAGTGTATGGAAGGCGTGCGACCGTTTCTACTGTACGGTCGCACGTCTTCCGTCGAACCAGCATGCTATAAAACCTGCCGGGAATCGTATGATTCTCGGCGAGTTAGTGCTGCACACTGCCCGTTTGCAGTCATCGTAAGCCCGCCCTTCATTACAGTCATCTAAGCCCGCCCCTCAGGGGGGCGGGCTTGCGATGATCGCAAGTACGATCTGCCTGTCCAAGGTGGGCAGATCGTACGTTTTTTTAAGTACTTTACAACCCTCGCAAGACAAAAGTCTTGCGAGGGTTGTAAAGTGTATGGGCACCTTTAGTGTCTGCTGTATAGCTAAGTAGATAAAAAGGGCAAAACAATTCGGATGCCTTTTTCTGCACTGAAACAGAAATGTTATACATGCTAGAACATCAGCATTAACTTTTTGGCGTGTATTAAACAATATGCTGTTGATATGATCGGTCTTCCAGAATTTAAGGTACTGACAGACATTGTAACATACAGGCCTGATCTCCTGTCCAGGTGCGGAGCTCGCTGGCTCCGCCCCCTCAGCTGTTTTAAGCCACGATTGCACAGTGGGCCGGTGTCTGTGCAAGGAGGAAGACGCCGACCTACCGACGACAATCCTCGTCTGGATCTCCTAAATCCCCACACTACTTCTCAGGACTCTGTCCTGCAACCCACTTGGGACAGCTGATTCCTACCACAGCATACTGCCACAGGCAGCCTCTAACCGGCAGGTAACCATTACCTCAATTCACTGTGTCCTATGGCCAGCTGGTGAACTTCCATTAATCATTGCTGGTTGTTTTAACCATTACTATTACCTGCTCATAGACTTTACCTGGATTACAAACACTGCATGTTCCCTGCTTATCAGGTTGTTGCTATGTGACTTTACCTGTATTACAAACACTGCATGTTAACTGCTGTTATCAGATTGTTGCTAAATTACTTTACTTGGATTAAAACACTGCTTTTGATTGCCACAATTTAGTCCTGTTACTACTTATTCCATGGTGCATTACTGTCTGTAGCTGAGATCCAACCAGACCACGGCCAGTACCTTACAGACATGAAGCTGGAGTCCGGTGCTCTTAGCATCTCTATCGCTAAGAACCCTTTATTAAAATAATTTACTCACAAAATTATGCAGTGATAGAGTCCAACAGTAAGCAGATATAAACACCGCTCAAACCGTGAAAGCTTCCGTGCTACTGCACCTCCGTCTACTCCCACGTCTGAGAGAACTCTGGTGGAGTTCTATCACTGCATATTTTTGTGAGCAAGGTTTTTTAATAAAGGTTTTTAAGTGTTTATATTGGTGTGCACTATGGTGTGGTCTTGTTTTAATGTATGATACCGCATCGTGGGGAGAGCCCGCTAAGATTTAACATTCAAATGGCTGTAGATGCTTATAGACCAGAGGGATCTGTGCTGTATAGAGCATATACAGAGCTTGAAATAGGAGTCATCGTGGCAAACATCAGAGTAGTACCACCGGACACTCAATCGTTGTCAACTGCACAGTGAGGGGTGTCCCAGTGGGGAAAGGGATCAGCGTTATGAGACCTATTTATTAGGTCGCAGGAGAAGGTGAGAGCATCACTGAAAAGAGTTAACACTAAAGACACCTCAGGATGTGTGAAGTCTCCTGATATGTAGATTCCTTACCCTTAAGCATTATAATCATTTCAGACATTGAATCTTCATTTCTCTTTGGACTTTACACTTGTTACAAATACTTAGTTTGTATCAATGTTTGATTTTACTGTTTTCAATTTTTGACACATTGTATTACAATTGCATATACAGTATAGTCACATTGTTTTGATTGTAGCTTGGCACTATATCGTTCTATTGCGTTTCATGTAGACTATCACTTACTTGGGTGTTCTTTTGAGTGCTTTGTAGCTCTTAGGTTTTTAGATTATATTGGCGCAAGGTATTTATTGGTTTAATATGTTCCTGGCAAGAGTACCCCTTGTGCTTAGCATGTCTTTGAAAAAATACCCTTTTGTTAAAGTCCTGGCAGAGAATTCCATATATCAGCATGTGCCTGTCAGCATTTGCAATATGCTCAGACTGTCCTTGGCAGTGTTCCTTGTGCTCAGCATGTCCTGTGCAGTGTGCTCATGAACGAGTACTGTGGATGATGAGATTTCCTCTGGCATAGTGCTAAGTTTGTTCAGCAAGCCCCTTGCAAAGTGCTCACTGTACATCCAATTCACCAGGTAGGCATGTTTCTGGCAGAGTGCTCCATTTGTTGAACATGTCTGAGTTAGTATGCCCCTTTGCGTTTATGTTGCTATTAGCATGCCCAATGTGCTTGGTATGTCCCTTACAGAGTGCATATTGCTTTTATCATGATCTGAACAGAGAATCCAATCTGGTGATCAACTGCACACCAGGTGCCTCAACGCATCATTAAAGCAGCTAAATGGATGGCGTCATTTTCAGAAAATGTAATCCTAAAGCTGGCCGTACACCTATAGATTTTTTTTCTATCAGCCTATGGTTAGATGGAAAAAGTGCAACAGATTCCTCCATCTATGCTAAACTGTGTGCATAGAGAAATCTCCCACTGGGCCAAGCTTTGGTATGTTGCTAGTCGGCCCTGCTGGCTCTCAAAACACCTGAACAATGCCAGCATTTAATCAGATCGTAAAGGAATTTTGACAGCCAGCAGGGCCGGCTAACAAGATACTGAAGCTTGGCCCAGTTGGAGATTTCTCCATCCACATAGTTTAACTTAGACGAAGGACTTGCACTTTTTCCATCTGACCATAGGCTGATAGGAAAAAAAAAAAATCTAAAAAGGTGTATGGCCATCTTAAGAAGTTGCCAGCACATCACCAGAATCTTCAGTAAAAATAGCTCTTTATTTTAATATATCACAGCCCCCAATGTTTCGGTTCCACACAGGGTCCCTTTGTCAGGGTACAGACATAATGATGCCGGAAAACACTTCATGTTCATTTATACAACCCACTCTTGGTATATGAATGTGGTTCCCCGACTGAGATACACTATAGAATTCTGAACTACAGTGATTTAATTGTACTGGTCATCGCATGTGCTTTTTAGCAGTACTATAAACACACAGTGGGCTACTGTCAACCCTGCATATAAAAGCTGCCAGTTGGAATTTGATTGGTTGTAAATGGCACCAATTCTGAAAAATTGAACCTTAAATGCCAACCTTCACTGTGTAAAGGTGACGGGTTATTTTATACGAGTTCCTTGTACAATATGCAGTAAGTCGGACTGATGGTGGCTGGTGTATGATAGTTTTGCTGACATAAAAGTTATGTATTACCCTTTCAACTAGTTGAAATCCTTGTTTCATTTTCAGACGTGGCTTGCAGAAAGTTCGACAGGCCGCTATAGCCAACAAGAAATGTTTCCATTAACTTCAGCCTCTAGTTACAAACACTTAAATCAGGTGATATGACTAGTGTGACAAAGAAAAGCAAGCCCTTTGGGGTAATTTTTTTAATATACAAGATAATTGATAAATATAATAATATATACATGTATACAGTACTTACATAAACACAAATATTTGGCTTATTTCTTTTTTGTTGCCTTAAAAAGTTGTAATGTGTAATGCCTTAAAAACCTGCAACTGTGTATCTGCTTCCTTGGCTATAAAAATCCTTTATTTTTGTAAACGTTTGGTTTCAAACGAATCCATAAGTGCCGCTGAAGCATATTGCCCATTAATCTGAACCATTAAGAACCTGGAACTACAGCTGACAAGTGATTTGACACATTAACATTGCCTCATTTTCTATGTTGGCCTTCCATCATCATAAGTCTTAAAATCATTACCCGGTCAGTTCCAGAACTGTTAATACTGCACTTTTCAGAAGTCTTACAAAGTTGGTTAGTGTATCTTTATCATCTGTATCCTGTTTAATTGCAGCTTTAAGGAAAGGTGGATTGGTGCTGAGTAATAATTCCACAAGAAACATATTTCCATTACTGTCCTGTGCATAGAGATATGATTTCCAGGGCTGTGGGCCAGCTTTGCTCTTAGCTATGGTATAAATATTCAGCACATGAAGAGATGTCTGTAGAAGGTCTGGTTCTGCCTCCTGCTTCCATTCAATATTCAAGCATAGCTCTGTAGTTGTAGAAATCCATTTTTTCTCAAACAACTCTGGAGTTATTGTAATGTCACTAACTAAAGTGATTAGGTCAATAGGTTCTTTGGCTACTTTGGAATTCTCAGGTGAATGCAGATCTACGGGTAAATAAAACAGATTAATACCTTGATGTACTTAACACTAAAAGAAAATCATAGCTCACTTAACTTCCCATGTGGGTCCATGATTTTCCCGCTTATTGGAATGCCCATAGTTTGCGCTTCAGCCTGAGATGGTGCTACAGCCAGCACTGGCAGTCATAAAAATGTACTTTAGTTAGAAACAAAAGCACAGATCTAAAAGGGTGCTACATGCATAATGTTCACTGGGGGATTCACAAATGATTTCTTTAATAGATAGCAAACACAAACAATTCCCAATGAGCTTATTTAGGGCTTGTTCACACAATATAGTGCGTTCCAGAGCGGTTAGCTGCTGGAATGCACTTTAGCGCATCCCGGCTGGCTTCCATCGTTCAGGGGAGTGGCGGTGCATTGAAGCCATTGGCACCACAGCCATGTCCCCCGCTCGCAGTGCAATCGCCCTCACCAGAACACGTGGCACATCAATGCCTGCGTTCCAGTCCAGTGCAATCTGAAAAAATAGTGCATGCAGATTGCACTGGACCGGAACGCAGGCATTGATATGCAACGCGTTCTGGTGCAGGCGATCATACTGCGGGCGGGGGGCATGGCTGCATTGCCATTGATTTTCAATGCAGATCCATGCCCTCTCCTGCTCCTGAACGCAGGAAGCCGGCCGGGATGCGATAAAGCAGCTAACCACGCTGGAACGCACTGTATATGGTGGGAACAAGCCCTCAAAGAGACAGCACAGCAGTAGTAGTCTGCCTCGTGGCTGGCTTTGTCTGACTGAAGCGTCGGACTGAGTCTTGTGATGAGTTGCTGTAAGTCACTTACTTCTACAGGTGAAACTCGAATAATTAGAATATCGTGCAAAAGTAATTGCAGTAAGTGCTGCAAAAGGGGCCCAAACCAAGTACTGAGTACATATGCATGCTTGTACTTTTCAGAGGTCCGATATTGTTCTATGTACAATCCTTGTTTTATTGATTGCATGTAATAATCTACTTTTTTGAGGTTGTGGATTTGGGGTTCTTGGGGTTTTCATGAGCTGTAAGCCATAATCATCACAATTATGACAAATCACGGCTTGAACTATCTTGCTTTGCATGTAATGAGTCTATCTCATATATTAGTTTCACCTTTTAAGTTGCATTAGTGAAAGAAATTAACTTTGCACGATATTCTAATTATTCGAGTTTCACCTGTATGTGTAAATGTGCTTGAGAAGTGGAGTTCTATAAATAACAGGCTTAGTATAAGAGACTTCTATGCAGTGTCTGAACATCGAATACGTGGTTGGTGACCTGCCTTTTCTCTAATCTTGTTAAGAAATATAGCTGGCTCCCTGCTCCAACTTTGTATAGGGACAGTAATTGAAAAGCAATAGACTGATGAGCTCATCATCTGCTTTCTGCCCTTGTCAGCATATAGCACACCTGACTGGCTCCTAGTGTTGGCCTTATCTCTCCAAGTCTAAGTTCTACATTCTAATTGCTCAGTCTTAAAGGAAATGTATCGGGAGAGTAAAATGTGCTCTTCCCAATAGTTTGAGCTGGTATGTGACACTGCAGCTGTCATATGCCGGCTCTATAAGTCTAGAACTGAGGGATCACAAACAGCCGATTACTCAGCTCAGGACTTCTCCCTGCAGAGAGTGGTGACTATCAGCACTCACTAGAGGGACAGACGGGGAAGGGGGCGGGCACAGCTGGAACTGGCTCTAGAGAGGCAAAACCAGCTGTCAATCAGGCAGCAGGGTGGATCCTGACAATGTTGTCTGGATCTTTTCTGGCTGCATCGCAGCTCTGTGCTATCAGTATATAGCGGGGAGTGACTTTGGGTCACAGGGGACATTAGTAAATGAACTCCAGTAATACAAAAGAGAATTATAGCCAAGAAAAAGGTTTGGCCATAGTACTCTCCTAACTGGGATATGGGATACATCTGTCCCTTGGAGACTATATTAAAACAATGAGAGTCAACCATATTCAGTATTTAGTAGTGCCTTTTTTGTGGGGCCCAAAGATTTGGTTTACCATAGGGTATATTTCACAATTCACAGCTGTAAAACCTACAGATTTGTCTAAGGGCTTGTTTACACCAAGCGCGGAGCAGATCCAGAGCAGAGCAGGTGCAGCCGGATCAAAGCTGCGTCCAATGTATTCCAATGGTATTTTTTGCTCCAGTTCACATCGCAGCGTGCAGTTGCAGAGCAGATTCAGAGCAGGTGAAAAAACTGCAGCAGGCCCTATTTTACCTGCTCTGGATCTGCTCTGGAACGCATCAAAAACGCATGCCAATGCCTGGAACACATAAAGCCCATTTTAAACATAAAAAAGAAAATATATATATATATATATATATTTATTTATTTTTTACCAAAAAGAGCCCGGAACGCATCAAAAATGTGTCAAAAACACGTCTAACAGACTAGCGTGCGTGTGCAGAAACCTGACCGGATCTGCTCTGCATTTGGTGTGAACAAGGCCCCAGTGTTACCAGCACCAGGGATAAAACAATGCAAAATGTGTTTATAATATTGAACCTACCCTCTACAAGCTGTTTTGCAACAGAGGACAGTTCACATTTAGCGAGACTGGCAAAAAGTTTTTCCCGATGCTTCTTGTCACATAAAGGAGTCAGGTTGTTGAAATTTTTCACCCAGCTGTTAATTGGTTGCTCTGTTCTATCAACCAAAATGCCCAATGATGGGTCTGATTTTGGACCGCTGAGAACTTTCATCACTTCAATCACTCCAGACGACAAAAGTCGGTAGTAATAAAGACCGCGATCTCGGACAGCCATGTTAGTTTCCTCTTCTATGAAATACATAAAATGAGTTAAACAAAAGGATGCAACAACTAAACATGGCTGATACAGTTTCAATTCAACATACAGAGCAAGGAACATTTGTAAATCCTCATTTTACTCTATACTAGCAAAAGTGTCCATTCCTTGAATATGATGGGATTTAAAAATGCTAATGGTATGATAATTAGTGGTATAACATGTATTTCCTACAGCACAGTTTAAAGAGTGAAGCTTAAAATACCCAAACAGTGTTTGCAGATTTTACTGCGTGTGCCTGATCGACTTTTGTCGAAGGGATAGGGTCACCCATGGATCGAATTCTGGCCGATTCTTACTGAATTGGCTGCAATTCGATCCGTGTGTACCTAGCTTTAGACTAAAGGATCCTGTAAAAGACCTAAAGAAAGTGGGAAACCGTCTGTCATTTGATCACAGGATCACATAAGAAACTGGGGCTTTTAATTATTCATTTGCTAGGAGGTGGGTGGAGCAGGAAGGGAAATATTTTTTTATTCCAGGACCTTTAATATTTATAATAAAAAACACAGGGATTGTGAATGTTTTCCCTTTTAGAACAAATTATATCATCAATTATATCATTCCTGTACCTTTTTCATATTCTGGTTTAAAGAAATGAATGTCTTTTTTTAACCTATGTAACTATTTTGAACAAAAATGTCACTCTTCCATTCCTGTGTTTTTTGGGTATTGGGGTGACTAGTGCATGTTTAAGAGGGGTAGGAAAGATTCCAGTAGAAAGTGAGAGATTGAAAATGTGAGTAAGAGAGTGTAGGATAGAGTATGAGGGTGACCGAAGTAGTTTTGAGGGAACAGGGTCCAGGGGGCAAGTGGTGAGGTGGGTGTTATAGCAATGTAGTGTTCTTGAAAATATCATGTCCATGGCTCAGCAGTGCAGTGTCTCCAGAAAAAACCATCCCAATTCTTTTTTAAGTAAGAAAATTTCTCGGCAAATATCACTTTCCCAACCTGGCTTAGGACCAGGCTTAGGGGCGTATTACTGCATAACTGGCTTGCTAAAGCAGGCCTCCTGGAAATATCACTCATCTATACCTGGCTCAGCAGTGTCCTTGGGACTATCACTATTCTCTACCTGGCTAAGAAGTGCAATATCCCTGAAAATATCATGCTTTAGCAGAGCAGTGTGAATAAAGAGTTTTGTCTATGATATCGGACACTGCATTAGGGCAGCCCATGCAATTGAATAAGGTACTTTTGAACAGGGCTCAAAATTTCAAGTCCTGAGCTACTAGCCAGACCTTAAGAGTCACTAGCCACCAGTTGCCCCACCTAACCCTTACCCTGCCCCGGCCTTAACTCCGCCCCTAAACACACCCTCTTAAATAATCTTATGATAATTCTTATCTTATGATAGTTGCCGCTTGTAAACGGCAGATTAGGGATTGCTGCTGCAGGAAAACGCAAGTTCCTGACACAGGAATCTCTAATCACACCTGAAATATACCGCAGGTGTGAATGGGGCCTAATATACACATACACTAAAGGTGTCCATACACCTGCCGATTATCGTACAATAATCGGCAGGTGTATGGGCAGCGTGCGACTGCTTCTACTGTAAGGTCGTACGACTTTATTCTTCCAAGCGCGCTGGAAAACCTGCCGAAAATCGTACGCATTTTGGCAGGTTGGTGGCGTGGTTGGAAGACTAATGCCGCACGGGCCGGTGTGCGCAGGCGCACACTGCCTGCTCAGCACTGCAATCATCGGAAGCCCTCCCCTCAGCGGGGAGGGCTTCCGATGATTGACAGTACGATCTGCCTGT